>NC_051403.1:29873391-29878391 GCF_015228065.2 Penaeus monodon
AGTAACACTCTTGCGGGCCAACTGCATTTGTCCTCCTTTTTTTAATGTCATATTATGTCTGAGCAGGAAGCTGTTAACCCAATCACGTCCAGGTCGGTTGTCTTTGAATGGAGTGCTTATTTCATTGGCAATGAGATAGTCATGTACTATATCCTGGAATTCCAAGAAGGTGGGACCTAGCCCCATCTTTTCCATCCTCTTAAGGAGATTCTTCAACTTGTCTTCCAACTCTGTACCAAGACAAATCTTCCTTCCCTGTTCATAAGGGATTGAAGTGACATAATTAATGGTGATAAGATACACACACACACACACACACCTGTACATATAGGCTACACAGTATATATATTACATTTGTACAGCATCCATTCTAGGTTCATTTACAACTGAAAACTATATATATATATATATATATATATATATATATAATATATATATATATATATATATATATATATATATATATATATATATATATATATATATATATATCACTTATATACCCTATTATCCTTGTGTTCAGTATTAGATTTTTTCATCTGGACACGGTTCCACAACATTCCACTACTCATTCCATATTTCTTAGCAGTTCTCTTGATAGATGATCCTCCTATTACATCATTAATTGCTACTGCAATTGTAACTTCATTATATTGCTTCATTTTCTTTTTATAGGTCCGTACCATTCTGATAGATTTTAGATGATACTGTGATAGCCTTATATTAAATGCACCTGTCTATTTACTCTGGAAATAGAATTTAGTAGATTAGATTACACAGTATAGTTCCTAGATCAGGTTTTATCAATTGTTCTGGAGACCAGAATACCAGAATATATTTATATACATAAATTATGTTGTGAATAAAATCATTGGGGGTAAAAAATGACCAAGATTGGGGTAAAAAATCATATGTGGGGAAAAAAGAGTTGAGGTAAAAAGTGAATTGCGGGGTAAATAATGAATATGACAATTTGGTCATTATTTGCCCCATACTTGGTCATAATTTGCCCCACATTGACATCCCCCCCACAAACTGTGGGGGCAGTAGAATCATTGAGCAAACACATAGGATGGTCACTTCATACCCCAGGATTCATATTTTACCCAGATGGAAAGCAAAAAAAAATTTTTGAGGCAAAAAATGGATATTTAGTAAAACTTGAAAAATGTTTGGACAAACTTTTTTTCCAAGGTTTTGGGATAATTGATCTCATACTTAAATTTTTCATTTTGGAAATCCAAAAAAATTACAGAAAATACTTCAATACTTCTCCTAACTACATATGAGAGAGATTTCAATTTAGGAGTGTTCAAACCCCCCCATGGGGGCAATCAATTTTTACCCCTAAAAGGTCCGGGTCATTAATTCCCCCGAATGACTATATATGATATATATATATATATGATATATATATAAACACACACACACACACACACACACACATATACATACATATACATATATATATATATATATACATATATATACATATATATACATATATATACATATATATAATATATATAATATATAGTATATATATATATATAATATATATATATGTATATAATATATATATATCATAATTATATACATATATATATCATAATTATATACATATATATATCATAATTATATACATATATATATACATATATATATATATATATATACATAATAATATATATATATATACATATATATATATATACATATATATATATATATATATATATATATATATATATATATATATATATATATGTATATATATGTATATATATATATATATATACATATATATACATATATATATATACATATATAATATATATATACATATATAATATATATATACATATATAATATATATATACATATATAATATATATAAATATATATACTTATTTGTACATATATACGTGTGTGTGTGTGTGGTGTGTGTGTGTGTGTGTGTGTGTGTGTGTGTGTGTGTGTGTGTGTGTGTGTGTGTGTGTGTGTGTTATATCATATATATATATATATATATATATATATATATATATATATATATATATATATATATATATATATATATATATATATATTGATATAAACACACACACACACACACACACACACACACACACACACACACACACACACACACACACACACACACACACACACACACACACATGTATATATGTACAAATAAGTATATATATATATATATATATATATATATATATATATATATATATATATATATATATATATATATATATATACACACACACATCATCATCATTATTATTAGCCTGAAGCAGGCCTCTCCCAATCTTCTCCAACTTTGGCTGTTTTGTGTTTTTTGTTTCCAGTATTGGCCCACAAATTTCGTTATTCATCACGCCATCTTGTCATTGGTCTGGTCCTTGGCTTCTTTGTGTTATCTATAGCCCAGTCTGTTAATTTCTTTGTCCATCTGTCGTCCTGTCTCCGACATATATGACCTGTCAATTGGCATTTTTTCTTTTTGATGCTCCCAATTATATCTTCCACTTTTGTCTGTTCCCTGATCCACTTCACCCTCATCCGATCTCTTAGGATAATTCCCAGCATCAACCTCTCCATCCCTCTCTGGGCACTTATTAGTTTCTCGCCAGTAATTTGGTTGTAGCCCATATTTCTAATCCATAGGTCATAACTGGGAGGACACATTGATTAAAGACTTTCCTTTTTAAACAAAATGACAAGGATCCTCTTAGTATCCTACTGTGTCTGCCTAAAGCACTCCAGCCTAGACTGATGCGTCGCTTGATTTCCTCTTTGCTAGATGTGGTTGTCTTTATGAGTATATATACTTGTCCACTACCTCTAGTGCTTCGCCTTATACATGTATCTGTTCAAATTGAACTCTACTGTTGAAGATGATCTTTTGTCTTTCTTGCACATCCTAAGTCTGACTTTCAGGCTTTCTCTATTCAGACTGTTTCTTAGTTGCTGCATTTCATTTGCAGATTCACTGAAGAGAACAATATCATCTGCAAATCTGAGGTTGTTTAGGTATTTGTCTCCTATTTTGATACCCTGTCCATTCCATTCTACCTTCTTGAACATTTCCTAAAGGCAAGCTGTAAATTGGTGAGATGATATCACCCTGTCTAAGAACTTTTTTAATTGGTATTTTATCGGTTTCTGTGTGGAGCTTGATGGTTGCTATCCCATTTTTGTATATCTATCTTCTAAGATTTTACACTATATCTCCTCTACTCCCTGTCTTCTACTACTGCTGGTATTTGTACAGTCAAATGCCTTTTTGTAATTGATGAATGCCATACACAGTGGTTACCTATATTCATTTATTTTTTCTACTATTTGGGTGAGCATGTGAATGTGGTCTGTATACTCCTTAGCACAATACCAAGACAGAAATTTGTAAGACAAAAATGGTTACTACCTTCTTATCTGGAAGGCATTCCACATCAATATAATACATCCAGAAAGTCTACATTTTGTGGCCAAAGAATCAACAGCACCACAATGCTTATGATCTAAATATTCAAATAATCATGCTGTGTTATATATGTCCCAATAGTCAGCATATCAATACTGGCCATTTGGTTGTTTAGCAGTATGACTTTTTACTAAGAGTATAATACTTTAGATGATGAAGCAGGTTCAAATTATTAGCCAATCTCATGCTTTTATTGCAGGATAAATGTAATGCTCCACAGTATTTTTTTGTTTTTATTTGTATATTTCATAATTTCTTATTCATATATATTTACTATATATATCTTCCTACTTTCTTTACTCATTGACATGTTCCGAGACAATATTATTGTTATAGGAGATTGCCATCATTGCCAGTGACACAACTGATACCTGTACCAATTGGTTGTGAAACGTATTGCACTTGCATTTGTTCTTGGTAAATAAATTGTAATATATTCCTTAGATTCCTTGATATGACCTTATCACTGCTTATATGTTATAACTTATTCCTAATCTATCAGAGAAAAGTCACAATCAAGCCATATATAGTCTGCTCAACTCTAATTTTACATGCTTACTTCATATTTTTGTAACCCTTTTCTTTATCAATTGTTCGGTTTTGGGAAAGTCCTGTTTTTTCTATTAATTGAGACTTTTGCCAACTGATTTCCATAAGTAATGTAATTATAGAATACCTCAAATGAGAAGATATGTACCTCCTGGTAATGGTTTACAACCCTCTGATATCTAAAAAATCCTACCTGGGTAATTCATTATATATGCAAATAATCAGAACAAATCTTAACTCAATTTTCATTGGCCAAAATCAACCCTTGCTCACTATAAATAAGTATATACAGTAAAAAAAATCATACTTTACATATTATTTCATGACTGAGAATGGAGAGAGAGAGATATTTACCTTGCAGAGCCATGAGTCATGATGTCATTCACAGACATGTCATTTTAGACATATCAAAGAAAGCTGGGGATAGCACATTCTGATGGAAACATTTCTGAGTGCAAACCCCTATAAATAACAAAAATGCATAAATATTGCAAAATTAATAAATCTCTACCTAATAATTTACCAGTATTATCTAACAGTTTCCCAGAGATTCCAAATCCTCTGCCTACCTATTAAGCCTAATATCACAGCTATCATTGCCTAGCACCAACAAAAAACATTACAGAAGCCCACTATACATCAGGCATCTATAAACATCAAAGTTGGTGGATTAAAAGATATGGACCTACTCCACAGGTTTATACTACACACCTATATTCCTTATGGCAAAGCTTTGTAAAATCTGAGGTATCATAAATAATATTACATTTTCCAGTATGGATAAATAGTTTACATTCTTGGCTATATGTTGATAAGAGTTCCTTTTACTTTGTTGACACTAAAATTGAGTAAAATTACCAGATTTACTAATATAATAATTAAGGGAATGCTTGACAGGTTATCTAAATCTGCTAAATGATCAGCATTACTGGATCGTGTAAACAAACACTTA
>NC_051403.1:29885891-29913391 GCF_015228065.2 Penaeus monodon
CCATTTTCTAACTTTTTTCCATTCCATTTACAGTTCCCTTTACTTTCGATACATCGGCATAAGTAGTTGTCATCTTTTTTGCCTCTTCCATTATCTGAGACAGGCTGCTTGACAAATTGATTTCAATCTGCTTAACAGTTTCCTGTACTTCGATTACTTCAACTTTTTCTTGCAGATTCTTTGCCTCGATTTGAATACTGTTGTCAATCTTGGTTTCTACTTCTTTCACCTTTTCCTTGAGTTCTTTGAATTTCATGTCAACTTTTCAGTATTTATTCTCTCTCTGAAATTTTGTGTTCCTGCGCAAATTATCTGCAGATTACTTCAAATTTACGTTTTCTTCGTGTATTTTCAAACATTCTGCTACCAGGCTGTCTCAGTTCTAACTGCTGCTTCTGCTAGCTTCATTTTCCTGGTCTGATCTTGTCTTAATGCGCGAAACGTTATATATATATATATATATATATAATATTAAAATATATATATATATATATATATATAAAATTTTATATATATATATATATATATATATATATATATATATATATATATATATATATATTATATATATATATATATATATGTATATATATAAATATATATATATATATATATATTTTATATATTTATATATTTATATATTTTATATATATATATATATATAATATATATATATATATATATATATATATATGTGTGTGTGTGTGTGTGTGTGTGTGTGTGTGTGTGTGTGTGTGTATGTATAAGTTTTTCTTCCTTTTTCCTCTTTTTTTCATATGGCAATCATGTGCTCAAGTCAAGTTTTTTTTGTTTTGTTTTACATGAGCAAATTATCGGGCGTCCTTAAAGTGATTCGTCTTATCTTTAGGTGTCTTTACTATTTACTATATGTACTTTTTATTATAATCTTATATGCACATGTATGAGGTGTTAGGTAGAAAAGTGGGATAAATATAAGATACTGACGAACGGCCTTCTTGCTTCAAGGGAAAGCGAGCCAAGGATTTTCCCATTTCTGAAAACGCAACCATGATAGAGTGATCATCCGAGTTGAAGCTCTTCTCTTGCGTCTCAGTGAGTTTTTTTTTTCTGAATTTACGCACTACCACATATAATGTTGGTTTGACGGCTTACTGCAAATGGATGATGAGTATATATAATCGAATCTGCGCTAGGTATCAAAATTAAAAGTGTTGTAGCTAATGGATTTCGGAGAACTATAGCTTAAGTAAAATGTGGATGAAGTAGCGAGTAATTCACTTCAGTATTTCAGTATAAGACAAAGTATCTTTATCAGCGTAACCCCTACTGTATCATGTTCATATGCACTTTCCAGTACTGTTTTATGTAATACTGCTCTTACTTTCATTATAATTTATAACTTGCACGTCTCGACTATATGATGTATGAAAAGCGTTATAGTTTCAGTGGAAGACCATCAGATTTTTATGGTAAAGAGATTATCGAATGATTATTTAATGAAATCTGAGACATTTTTCTTATATGGCATTTCCTGTGCTAATCCAAATTAAAGAAGATATGGAACAGAACAGTTAAACCAGAGATTTTTTGAAGGTGCATGTCATAAGTTCAGTAAGGGTTCGAGGAGTACGCTGACCACATAACTCTCTAATGCAATATGCAAAGTAGTTTATGTGTTGCTACACTCTTGTGAAAATTATCATAATGTATTTATCAATGCCTGCTTTCCCATGGTTATTTAATTAATGTATTATTTTAATGCTATTATACTTTATTATTTTGAACAATTGTTAATAAAATTCTCTGCAATAATCTTCCAATGTATGTTTTTATGACTGTTTTTTTGACAATTCTGGGAGCCTTTGTTCCTAAACAAATACCAATGGGAAATGTTTTGATTACAGTGTTGCATTGATTATTGGTCAAATGATTTCAAGATGCAAGATGCAAATAATAGACCTTCATTTGAGTGTTAACCCTTTGCTGACGGGTGGCATGTACGTACATGCCATGGCATGGCTGGACTATCTGCCGGGGGCATGTACGTACAAGCCATGGTGTATGTATGGACATGCCATGAGTTTTTTTTTTTTTACAATCACGGCAAAATATTATTTTTCTGCCACTGAAAATGTGATTAAGTTGTTTTTAACACTCATTTTTACAAAAAAAAAAAAAAAAAAAAAAAAAAAACTTCGATTTCAACTCCATGATGCCACACACTGCTTATTTTATTCAGACTATAGAGCAAATAATTATCAACTATGGAGTCTACATAACAAAAATATCCTTCAGTCTTGATTTATCAGGATTTATGGCAAGTAGAGACTTTAGAAAATAATGAAAACTGAAAATAGAGCATATCTTCCTAGTATTACGAAGAAAAGGCATGGGATGCTGGTATTTGGCATGAGTGGTCGCGCATGCTAGGGCGACAATATAAGCCCCCAGCAGCAAGGCCCGGGCCACTATGAATACTACCCGTCAGGAAAGGGTTAACAGCCATTTCTGGTGGTCAGTATTGTTATGTAATAAGCTTAATGTTTGGCAGGTTTGGTCACTGGATTCTAGAAACAACAAACAAGTTACTGTGTTCCTGTACTTGAGTTTACTCCATGGTATCTCTGGGAGCATGTATACACCTGGAAACATAGGTCAGTATATGGTAAACTGTTGGTCATTTATTCTCTCTATCTATATCTTTTTCTCTCTCTCTTTGTCAGCTTATTTTGTTAGTCTAGTCTGTCTTCAAGAGAACATTAGTGAACTAGATATATAAATATTAGGATTTTTTCTGAATTTTTAGGCTTCAGGTATAATATTAATTTTTTAAACAATTAAACATTACTAAAATAACTCATATTAACAACTAAAATAACTCATATATTTACAGGTTTTGATATACTGGTTGCATGGAGCTCAAGAGTTAGGATTAAGCAGAGTTTACATCAGGTTTTCAGTGGACATATTGTTGCATCAAGATTTACACCACATAAAATAGTCATATATGGAGTATACTGTAATGACTGTTTATGTTGTTCACCATGATCTATGACCCTTTTTAGCCTCCCATCATTCAGCTGCCATGGCTCTTGAGTGCTCAGAATGTGGTAAACAGTTTACAAATAAAGAGGCTCTCAATAAACACATGTTAATGCATACATGGGAAACACTTTACAGTTGTGAACAGTGTGGGGAGAACTTTTCACAAAAGGTTTCTCTTAAGAAACACATGATCTGTCATGGTGATAAAAAAACATTTAAATGTGAACTATGTGGGAGTGTTTATAGTGCGAACAAGAATTTGAAGAGACATCTGAAAACTTGTGGCAGTACAGGAAGCCTTAGTAAAACAAAATGCCTCCACCCTTCGTGTGAGAAGAGGTTTTTCCATGTAACCAAGATGATCCATCACCTGGAGAGCCACCACTCAGGAATGAAGGTGGAAGTCAGTGAGATTCATTTCCAGTCACTCTCGGACTTTACAGAATGGAAGGAAGAGGAAGAATACCAGACCCACACATTCTTCAGTAGGGCCAGTGGAAAGACACACCTGAAGGGGGCAGTGTACTGGTACTTCACCTGCCAGCATGATGGATCAGCCAGGTTCCATTGCAAGAAGGGTGAGGCAGGGAGACTTACTAACAGGAAGTGGATGAAGGGGAGAGTAAAGACTGGTCTCACCTGTCCCTCCCGCATCATGGCCAGGCAGTTCAATGATGGCAGAGTCTCAGTGAAATACATATCCACCCACAGTCATGATGTCATCTCTGAGAACAGGAAGTTCCAGCCTTTGTCAGGAAGATTGCTGAGTAAGGTGAAGCAGCAGTTGGCAAATGGAATCACTCCCAAAGAAATTCAGAAGAACCTACAAAAGGGCATTGTTCTCAATAATGATGGAGTGCCAAAGAAAGATCACCTGGTGACACTGAAGCAGCTTAATCAGCTTAAGAGGAAAATCTGGCAGAAATCTCAGCCAAGACTTAGTGACTTGTGTTCACTTGTGTCCTTAGTCAGTAAGCTCAAAGAAAGTCCATCGGATCCAGTCATTGTGTACAAGCCTGATGGACAAAACATTGTTTGTGGAAACTCAAATCTTGCTGACTTGCCACACTCACTAGAACTTGTCACAATAGGCCTTCAGACAGAAGAACAACTGAAAATCATAAAAGACAATGTTTTGAGAATTGTGAGTATTGTGCCAATTAATTGGTTCAGTGAAATGGACATTTGCATGGTTAGTTTGGTGGTGCCAGATGACTGTGGGTCTGGTCATCCCATTGCACATTTCATCACAAACTATGTAGATGAAGCAACTTTGAAGTGTTTATTTTTGAGCCTTTTGGAGAGATGTCCTCTTTTGAAGATCAATGCTATTATGACAGATGAAAACAACTTTGGTTTAAATGCTCTTAGGTCAGTGTTTGGGGATACAAGACATCTTCTTTGCCAGGGCCACACTAGAAGAAATTGGCAGGAGAAATTACAAAAACTGATAAACTGTGATAAAACCAGGTATGAGGTGTCCGCAATCTTGGACATGTTGTTGTATGAAAGGGAAGAAGAAACATTTAAACAGATGTGTTATACTTTCATTGAGAGTTATGGTAAAACATGCTCAGCATTTATAGAGTACTTTTGTGAGCATTATTTGGACAGACAGCTGAAGTGGGCCAGTTGCTTCAGAAGACTTCCTGAAGGTGGATTTGATTCTATGGAATATGGTGAAGCCTTCAAAAGTAGACTTAGAAGTTATCAAAGAGAGAGGAATTGTGCAAATGCAATGAGTGACTTAGTGCTAACACTCCTAGCTTTGGAACAGGGAGACTCTGTAAACACTGTAGACCACAGAAGACAGCAAATTGATAAAACTAACAGACACACCAAGGGAATGCAAATTCCAGACAGCATTGTGTCCCAGGAGAGTGGAGTTTGGAAAATTACTGATGGAAGTCACTGTCAGGGTTTTTACTATGTTACAAAGGTTGCAGATGTTTGTCAAGAAGATCTCTGCTTCCAGAAGTGCTTAGACTTATCATGTGTTGGTTTGTGTTCTCATCTTTATGTGTGTAATTGTGAAGACATGACAGGGCTGTGTAGGCATGTTCACAAAATACACTCTATGGAATTTAGGAAGCAGAGTGCACTGAAGAGTGAACAAGAAATTTATTATGAGCATGAACAAGAGGTATATTGTAGTAAAGAAGATGTAGTTTATGAAGCACAAGAACAAAAAAATTATAGTGAACAAGATGAACTAGTAAGTTGTGAACCAGAACACAGCATATATATTGCACAAGAAATGTCACTCAAACAGGAACCTGAGTTGTATTATGAACAAGAAATTTTTATTGAACAGGAACAAGAAATTTGTAGTGACCAGAAACAGAACTTGTATGAACAAGTTCTTGTTTATGAAGAACTTGGAGGAGAGGATTTTGTTGAAGAAAACATGAATCATCATTGCTCAGAGCTTGGAACTATCAGTTGCATAGCAGATGATAAAATGTGCAGGCAGAAAATGAATCATAACATTGAAAAACGTGAAACTCCCTCTTCAGAGCATGAACATTCATTAGCAAAGGAAGGTAGCACCTCTGATGCCATTATTACAAACATCAACAGACTCAAATACTACATGAAAGATCCGAAGGTAAAAAAACTCCTCTTGTCACACATCTCAGGCACTATGAACAAGCTTGTTATGCATTGTGAGGCTGTGTCTCCTGAATCCAAAAAGGTGAGCCCTTCCAGTGCTGTATCAGAAGGGGAGGTATTCAGTCCTTCTATCACTCTTGTGGATTGCCAGTCCTCCACTCCCTCTGTCTCTGTTGTGCATCCTGGAGATGCAAATTCTGGTGCTGTTGAATACTTTCAGCCCAAGTGAATTGAATTAAATACTTTTAAGACATATATTACAGAGCCATCAATTTTTTTTTTTAGCCAACTTTATAGAATCATCCTCTTTCATATATGTTTTTATGTTACTGACATAAATGTTTATGCCTAGAATTTCTAACTCGAGTGGGCTGATTTTGTAATGGGCTCTATTTTTTTATCCATATTTGTAGTCTGCACACTTCTTTTGGTAATATTTTGTATAGGTCTATGTACAAAAACAAAAGTATCATGCATCACGACTGATATGAAAAGCCTGTATGGTAATTTGAAGAAATAATAAATATATCTCTTATGTTTGAGGGTTGCCATAGTGGAGTGGTTACCCTTGCAATTGGAACTAGGAGGTCTCTAAATACATTGGTGCAAGTCGTGGCTGTAGTCCAAGATTGGGAATGGCAACCACTTGGGGTCTCCACCTGCCAAGTAAAAGCCCTTCAGACAAAGTAAGGTACCGTCCTAGCCCTAATTTATTGAGTAAATCCAGTCACACATATCTTTTGTATGTGAAGTGAAACACACAATGAAAACAAATTTTTAGTCTGTGAACCTTACCAAAGATTGATTTCTGTGTTCTCAGCTGTGAAGTGCATATTCAGATTGTTGAGGATAAATTTATGGTTTTACTGCAAAAAATTTGAGGGTTTTGGAAAATATTGAACTTGTACATTATTTTTGTTATGCACAATCTTTATAATAAAATCACTCTTTTTGTTTTTCTCTATTTGAGAAAGCTGTTATACGGTATATGTTTTTTTGTGTTGCTATTTATTATCTATTTGAGAAACTTCTTTGAGATATTAAAAATTATTATTGTATATATAAAGATATAAAGATATTATTATAATTTCTTATTTACCTCAAGTGATGAAAATTTAGAAATAGTTTGTAAATACAATAAGGAATTATTCATCACAAGTGTATATAAGGAGTGAAGAATGCAAATGAAGATAGAGAAACATTTGAGAAGACTGAGGTATTATTAATGAAACTGATTATTTCTATAATCAATGAGCATTGTTCAAGGGAGGTCATTAAATATTTATAAAATAAGATTATATAAATGTTACATGTTCCCCACAAACTATATTATTCTGGATGTTTAGATACACAAATACAGCATGGACTACTTCCATACAGATCCCACACAAGACTTTGTTTCTAACTGGGAAAGTCTTAAACACACCATTTTCACATCCTTGGAAAACATACACAAAAACGACATTCAAGCAGACATATACTCTTCCAGGGATCTAAACACCGCAAAGACTTTACAGACCAGCTTTCAAATCCTTCCAAAAGACGTTTTCCAAAAAAACATGAAAGCATAACATAAACATGTTTTCACTCATGTTGCAAACAAGGTTAGAAACAACCCCATTTATTTCAAGTTTATCAGATTGCACAGGGAAGACACTGGCTATCACAGACAACAAAAATATTGTTGTGACTGACCTGGAACACTAAACATGATTATTTAACACTTTTCAATCCGTTTTCACACATGAAAATATCTATACACCCAACACGCCAGACAGTCCTTACCCCCCCCCCCCCCTTGACATATGGAGTAACGTATGCAGAAGCTACTTATGACATTGGACTCAAAAAGCTACCGGACCTAACCTTGTCCTTGTTCCAGTTCTTCAGTCTATCTTCACTAAACATCGCCTGAAACTCTCCCAAAAGACTGGTTTGTAAAATTTTTTTAAGGGGGGCGCCAAAAAGGGCCCTAAAAAATTATCCCCCCTTTTCCCCCCACGATCTTTTCCAAAAATTTTGAACATGAAGGCTAAAAATAGGACACTTGACGCCACATGAACGTTTCGGTCAAAACTTCAATTACAAAAATTAACCAATCACTGAATTACCTGACAGTTTTTTAAAAAGGAATTGAACAAGTAGGTGCCATACTGCTGACTTTTCCCCAAAAACCCTTTTAAAAAAAGTTCCACAAAAAAGCTGACCTCAAATTGCAGTATTTTCAGACCAGAAAAAAATCCTTCACTTGATCTGGTATCCCGCAAGGCACCGTTCTTGGTCCCCATCTTTTCCTTCCATAAAATAATGACCTCTCACTATCCAGTCGCAGCTGGGTAGTGAGAGGACTTTCTGCTGATGAGTCTGTTATTTCGACAAAATGAAAACAAAAGGGACGATGCAAACTCCCCCAAACAGGGCCCAATACCCCCTAAAACCCGTAGAAAACACAGGGCCCAAATAGCATTCAAGCCCGATAAAGGTAAGATACCCCGTTTCATCAGACCCCCACACTCTTTTTACAGACATAAAAATTTATAAAAATTTTACCTCGGGTACACCCTCTTAAAAACCAAACACAAAAAAAACCCAACAAAAACAGGGGGTTCCTGGGAAAAAAACCTAAAAAACCCTTGGCACACCAAACAAAAAAAATTACCCTTACAACGTACATCCCCCCCCCCAATCCCTTCCCCTTTGTTGCCCGGGGGGGGGTTTTAGGAGGCGGAGACGGGGGCCCCAAAATGAGGGGAACCCCCCAAAACCTTGGGACCACCCCTTCGACTCAACAAATTTTTGCATGGTCTTTTTTTCCTTCCCACCTTCGTTTCGTCCCTTCACCAAACCCTTCTGCATCCCCTCCAAGGGTGTGAGACCCGTGCTAAAAGGGATGAAAGGCTGATTTTGTCCAGTCCTGAAAAGGGCCTGGGGGAGCCATGGGCACGGTTTCCCCGGGATGTTTATTAGCCCTTACCCCTAAAGGGGGGACCGAGGGGTGGACTTTTTTTATCCCAAAATAATCGGGGTTTACCAGGAAAATAATAAAAAACCTATCCCCACTATTAGGGGAAAGGAGGCTTCCCCTTTTATCAAATAGCCCAAAGATGAAAAATCATCTTTTTCCCTGCCCCCGGGCTTCCTTTAAACACGGCCCCGAACACTGCAAAAATTTACCCCCTAATCAATCCTATTAGTACAGTACCAAAAACCACCCTTAAGGAACATTTCCCCCCTCTCCCAGCACGCTAAAATTCACCCCTCTCCCCCCAAAAACCTCCCCCCCATAAACCCAAACCCACCTCCCTTTTTTAATACCTTACACCCTTATTGCCCCACCCCCCCATAAAAACTACCCCCCCAAACACTACTCCATCTTTAAACGCCCCCGCCCTTCGACTCCCCCTATCACTACAAAAATTTTGGAATCCCCTTTTCAGCGCAGCCAAATGGGACCGTTTTTTCGTGATCCCTCCCACGTTTCCCTACTCTGCCCAACACCCTTCTCTTCCAACAATGTCCCCCCAAAAAACCCAAGTAGGTAAAGTCTTTTTTCCTTTGGGCCGCCCCCGACCGCTCCCTTTTTGTCACAGAAAAAACCCAAAAAAACCAAGCCATAGCAAACAAAAACTAACAGACATAAGGGAAAACCCCACCCCGGGCAAAACCCCCATCCAACCTAATACTTGCCCCGGAACAGTTTAAATTTCTCCCCAGAAAAAATTCCCCAAATTAGGGACAAAAAAAGGGTTCAGATTGTGGAAAAGGGCCCAATTTGCCGTCTCACAGTTTATGAGCAACGTCAGTACAATGCTACTCCTTTTCCCCCAGGGGAACGAAAAAAAACCCATAACATACCAAAAATTCCCTTTCCGTAGACATGCCCCTTCCCCTTAACGTCATAAGGGGAGAATCCCCCCCTGTTCGCCAAACCCAAAACCTCCCCCAACGTCAGTGCCAAAATTTTTTGGCGTCTGGGGACACCCACCCAAAAACTTTGGCCGTTCCACAGCCAGATCCCCACATGTGCCCAACCGGGCCCCTACCCGATAAAAATCCCCTGCCCCAATCACGCCAGGGGCCCAAACTGTGGGGGCCCCCCATAATTTTTTTATAGGGGTGCCCCAACCTAAAAAATTGAGTCTGAGGTAGAAACCCTTCAGTTTCAAATTTGGACCACACTAGGGAAAGGGCCAAAACAGAAGCACTTTCGACGGGGTTTTTTCTCTCTTACCCTTACTCCGGGAATACTGTTTCTTTCTACCAATTCTCCAAACCCCCCCCCTACATCAAAAACCCCCCCCTTTTTAAACCTCCCCCTTTCCCCAGTAAAAACTCTTTTCCCAACCCCTAAATCCGGGAAAACCCCAATTCTAAACAGATATTTCAATCACCACCAAAACCCCAACCCCTTTCCCCCTCCCCCTCCCGCACTACCCGTAACAGCCCAGAACAAACTTTCCATCCCCTTTTCCCCCTACCACCCCAATAAACCTCCCCCTTTCCTTACCCTTTGCTTGAACACCACCTCTTTCCCCCCCCTCAAAAGAAACCAACCCCCCAAAAACCCCCAAACCCAAAATCCCCCGAAGAAACCATAAAAAATATCAAGATTCCCAAAAAAACTGACACTCAACCCCCAAAATTTACAACTCCCCCTCCTTCCACACTCCAAGAAACTGCTGATTCCATCCCCCCCTAACAAATATCCCCCCAAACCCCCAAATCCTTACCCCCCCCCAAAACAAACCCCCCCCCCCGCCCCCGCCCCCCCCCCCGCCCCCTTTCCCCCTTTCCCACCATCCCCTCTACCCCTTCACCCCCTCTGGATAACAACGTGAACCCTAATTTTCAAAAAGTACCCCTTCCTCAAAACCCTCCATCTCCAATACCCCCAAAGTAAAAACCCCAAACTCCCACACCTCTCCCATCTCAGCCCTTCTAAGTCCTTTTCCCCCCCTCTAGGCCCCCCCTAAAAAAATCAGAAAAATTTATAACACCCTTCTTTGGGAAATTCGGGGTTTCCCGCCCCCAAGCCCTGCCTTCTTATACCCTTTTCCCTCTTATAGTCCACTTTTGTTATCCCTTTCAAGAAAACCCTTTCAAAACACCCTTTCCAAATTTCCCAATCTTTTGGGTCTCTTTCCCCCACATTCCCTTTAGGGTCTATCCATACTTATCAATGGGAAAAACACCTTAGGGTCACACCTCCCTTTAAAAACCAAGTCCGGGCCACGTTATCCGTATTTTCCCTTTCATCGTTGGATCACAGGGGATATAAAGTCTATTTCCCCCCTTTCCCCCCCCTTTGACTTTTTTGTTTTTAAAAATTTCAAATTTTCCCAACTTCAACCCCCTTTTTCCCAATTTGGGTAACTTTAACTGCCGCCACACTCTATGGGGGATTTTACACAAATTTCCCGAGGCCGACCCAAGAGCGCTTCCTCTCCACAGCTGCCTTTATATACTAAATCAGATCCCCCCAAAACCCCATTTTGAAAACACGCACGCAATTTTTTTAATGCATGACCTCGCCTATGCCCCCCTTCCCTTTTCATTGGGGATTTCCATGGTTTTGGCTTAGACCATTTTCCCTTAGTGCCCAAATTTTTCCAGTTCTCCTTTCTCCTATTCAAGTCCCACCCCCTAACCCCCCACGCTGGGGGTTTTGATAGAGCTGACGGGCATACTTTCACTTCCCCTTTTCTGTTTATTCTTTCCCCCTCCATCCCCCCTCCTTCCTTTTCAGAAATGATACAGTTTTTTAACATATAAGTTTAAGAGCGCCATAAGTATCCCCGAACCTCAAGACCAATACCCCAAATGGGTTCCAGGGTGGAATTCTGTTTGGCCCCTTAAAGCACTTCGTTAAAACGTGCAGCCGGGAAAACGGGTTACCGCTAAAAGGGAGAGGATTTCCAAATAAAACATCACCCCTTATCTCCTTTTTAAAAGAGCTTTCTGCCAATCTCCGTGTAAAATTTCCGGAAGAGAAAAAATAAATAGGGGCGAAAATGTTTCATCTTTTTACTCCTCACATCTATCCAAATTTTTTGGCGCCAAACCCCAAAAAAACTATCGGGCAAACATCCCCCCCATCCTGCCCCCGCCCTTCAATTCGAGATACCCTCTTTTCTAAATCCCCTCCAAGTCGCTAATGAACGGGGTGTTTATTTCAGCCAGGTCAGTAGGGGTTTTCACCTATCCACACTTCTCTTTTTTATTTGAACCCCCAGAGAACGTACCCCCATTTCTTAAACCCCCTCCTCTGATGAGTCCATAAGCCCATTTTTTCCTCGAACTCATTGACCCCACAACGTGCCGTAACACTAAGAAGGCCCTGACGGGATTCACTACCCTATGCTCCCGGGAATCCCCTCTTTCCCCCTATCCTTCCTCTTAAAAAAATTTTAAAACCCCCTTTGGACATCAGGAAATTTTCCCTTTTAATTTGGGGAGAAGCTCTTAAACCTTCCCTTCCTGAAACCCCAAAATCGGGTTTCCCTTCCCCAAGGGCTTCGCCCCACGCACTAACTAGCCGGGTTTTGCAAACTATTAGAGCGAATGGTGAACTTCCCCTTAATGGGTATCTTGAATCTCGCAAAACTTCCTTTTCCTTCCCCCAAACCCGGGTTTTTGCCGTGCCGAAGCACAGGAACCCCCTTTCCCCATTTTGAGGGCATATATTTAAATCTGCATTTGCACGCCCTTAATCCGTACAGCTATTTTTTTTTGATCTAGAAAAGCAATGAACGACATGGCCCGGGGGCCATATCCCCAACAATTGTCCTCCTAGGCCAAAGTGGGGAAAAATGGGGTCTCATAAAGTTTCCCTTTCCCCTCCCCAAAGCACTTTCCGGTTTTAAAAAGCCTCCGCCACAACATCTTTTTTTTCCCCAAATCGGGAAAGGGTCCCACAGGGGAGTGTGCTCAGTTTCCACTTTATTCCTTTTGCTGTTTAAAGATATTTTCTCAGTTTTTCCCCCAGGAGCCCGGTAAACAATATATGTTTATGTTTAAACCCTTATGCCTCTGGGACATCCATACCCAAAACTCTACCAAAATTTTTTCAATCTGCAAAATTTATCAGGGATTTCCCGGGCCCCCAAACCATGGCTCCGCTTTTCTACCCCAAATCTTTTTCCATTTTTTCTCTCGCTCAGTGAAATTTCCCCTACCCCCCCTTTTTATATGGCACTCCACTCCAATGCCGTTCCTCTGGGAAATTCCTAGGTGAATTTTTTCTCCAAACGTCCGGGGGGCCATATTCCACATAAAAAAAAAGCCTTTGGGCCCTCTCCGAATCTTAAAAAAATCTCTCCCAAATCAGGGGGGGCAGATCGCAAAAATCTCCTTAAACTTTTATTTTTGATCCCCTCCACTCTTTATTTTGGTGCCATACTACTCCTCTGCCTAAATTTTCCCTGCCCCTCTTGGTAAATCCTCAATGTGGTCTTTGCTTAGCACTAGGCGGCCCTTTTGCTTTCCCCCCCAGTTTAGAGCCTGTCCCCTGAATCAGGGATACCATCTCTATCTCGGGCGTCGGGGCCCTTCTCTCTCTCCCATGCATGTTCGATTTCCACCAAATTTTTCCCCCAAATAAAAAATAACTATCCCACAACCCCCACTTCTTATTTGCTTCATCTCCACGATTTCCCACTCCTTTTTCCCAAAACGCCCTGGATACCCTCCTCTTTACATTCCCCTTTTTCCCCCCTCCCAACCTCTCCCCCTTTTTGCCTTCCCTCCCCATGGTTTTAAAAACACCCCCCTTTTTTGCTCTTCTGTTCCCCGACCCACCCAAAAACCCAATATCCCCCCTATTTTCCTTCTCACACATTTTTTTGACCATGTTTCCCCTCATTTCCTCTAGATTCATGTAATACTGAAAGGCTCCAAAACCACCTCCGGTTTCTGGTTTTTTGGGAAATTTCCCCAAACCCCTACTTTCAAATACTCCCTTTTCCGAAACCAGTGTCCTTATTTCAGGGAAAAATATGCAACCCTTTTTTCTTAAAAAAAATACTCAATTTCCTCTTCCCCTTTTTCAATTTTTCGACTCCCGTAATCATTAACTCTATAAATTTAATACACACCCCCAAACCCCCCTTTTTTGTAAGATCCCGAAAGGGGTTTTTCTACCTGTTCCCCAAAAGCCATAAAAAAATCAAAAATTTTTCTGGGTGCCCCGCCATGTTTGGGAAACCCGGGAATGAACAGGCAGGGGGTACACTTTGCAAGCCCCCCCCCTCATGTCCACACATACCAAACCCCGCTTCTCACATACCCAGCCACGGTTATTACCCCACTTTTAAAACCTTTTTTGTATAAACGAAAGGCAATCTTTTTTGGGCAAAGGGCCCCCGCACTAATAAAATTTCATCTGTAAAACTACAATTCCCCCCTGGTCAGCTCCCTTTTTATCGGAACAGACGGTTTGGGGGGAATGCTCTCGCCCCCTTACCATTGGCCCCCAAAAAAGGGCTAAACCATCCTATCTGATGTCCCCAATTGATCCACCCTTTTGGGTTCCCTTTTGTAAGTTCCCTTTCCCAAACCCTCACATCCTATTTTCGTGCCCCCGTTTTTAAAAAACCCGTACCCCTGCTTTCCCCCCTCTATCCTCCTTCACCGACCCCCCAAACCCATCAGACATCCTTCAGAATCCCCCATTTCTGCTTCAACAAAAATATTCCCCTTTTCCCCAAAAAAGCTACAACCTTTATTTTTAATCTAAAAATCCTACCACACCGACCCTAACCCTTCACTCACCAATTCCCTTTTCCCCGCTTAGAAAAAATAATCACTAACTAAAAAACCCCCCTTTCCCAAAAAATTAACTATAGTGCTACATTACCTTAGATGCTAGCACATTTTTTGTTTTTAAAACCCTTAACCATTAAACGTTCATGTTGACATCACTTGGGGTACTGAGGCGTGATACCCTACGCCCAAACACAGGGACGGAGAAACTTTTAAAAAGGGCCCTCACAAGGGTAGCCAGGGTTTTTTACACCCCATTTACCGCCTACATGTTTTTTTTACAATACATTAAAAAAAGGGTAAAAAAGAACCTGTTCGAGGCACGAACAAAAGCACACAGACTTACAGCCATGTACAAGCTCACGAACAACCTTATTAGCATTGATAAACAAGAATATTTCCAAGCGACACATACACACAACACACAAAATTCACACAGTAAAAAAGTTTCCTTTCATGCCAAAACCAAAACCCAATTTTTCTAAAAAATTTTTCCCAAAGAAACCAAAGGGGCAAAGGGAAAAGGCTACCCCAAAAAAGATAAAAAAAAGGGGAAAATGAAACTTTTTAAAAACAAATTTAAAAAAAAACCCAAAAAAACAATCATCACACAAACACCCCTACTTTCCCCCTTTCCCCCCCCCAGCAAAAACGTTTTAAAGTTTTGATTGCGCTAAACATCATTATCTCATCATTAATTGAGATTGAGACACGTTACACACTCCACAAACTAAGATGCTGTTTATATACACACAAATGACTTCTAAGAGACTGCAAAAATATCCCTGGTGCTTGTGTTCAGTCTTAACTGAAGGCCAAAAGAAAAGAGTGAGAACTGAAATGATTGGGGAAGGGCGGGGGAGGAAAAACCACGACAGAAATTTAAACCCTTGGGAAAAATGTTTTGACTCTTTTGCTGCTTTTTAAAAAAAATCAAAAGTTTAATTTGCTTCTGATGAGCTATTTTTCTTAAATAATGAAAAAATAGTTTTAAAAAGGAAAAATAAGAACTATGAAAAGAGAGGTGGTTGCACTCTTTGGTTAACTGATTACTTTTACAATAATATTTTGGGCGAGATATGAAAAATTGCAGTTGGATGGAGTTTGATTTTTTTCTTCTACCAGGGGTTAACAGACAAAAAAAAGTATAGGTGTTAAAGGAAACCTGTTGGCAAAATTTTCACAAAACATTTAAAAAAAATTAATCCCCTTTCAACCCGATATATATAATCAGGTATTCCAAAATTTTTTTTAAATCATTTAGGCATTTTCCAAAGTAGACACGCACAAACACACACAAAACACACACACACACACACACAAAACACACACCACACACACACACACACACACACCAACCACACACCCCACCACACAACACACACACACACCCAAAAACACACACACACACACAACCCCCCCAAAACACACACACACACACACCCACACACGTGCGCACAAATTCAATAGAGGTTTTTTCTTGACACCAAAAGAAGTGGCGGGGGCCCTGTCTGTCAAGGAAGAGCTAGAAGTCTGGAAGGGCTTAGCAAAACTATAGTAACCCCCCACAAAAAAAGCGCCAAGATGAGAGGAAACAAGCGTGCAAAGGGTCGCTCCCTTTAAAACCTGAAAGCATGCTCCGTTAGTACTGGAGGGAGGTAAAATTCCGCAGACATGGTTTTAATGGCCCCTATTCGAGGGAAGGGAAAACACAGCACCATAACAAATATAAGAGGTTGTCCTTGTTGAGAGTTGCGGGGAAATTTTCGTCTGTGTGGTTCTGAACAGACTAGAAATTAGCTGAAAGAGTATATCCAGAGTCGCAGTGCGGTTTTAGTTCAGAATGTTCCACAACCAACATGATATTCTCTATGTCACAGCTTCAAGGGATATGCTGAAAGCAGTAGTAGTAACTTTATACAATAATTTCAGCCCCAACAAAGGCTTTTAAGCCTTGTGAGCCGTGGTAGCCTTTTATAAAAGTTCTATCAAGGACTGGACGGTTACCTAAGCTCTTGAGCTTGGTGCACTGATATGAGTTGAGTCCATTTCAACGGATCATCAATTTCGACGTGAAGAGCAGAATTAAGCAGATGAGTGCTTGGCCCCACTTTCATGCAATAGCAAGCCTTCAAAGCTTTAACTGACGTTATCTAACTTTGCATTGAGTCAGATGCTGCGTAAATAGTTCACAGGAAAATCTCCAGAATCTTATGAACTGTTTTTTTTTCAAGCCTGCGAGGACTTTAAGTTGACAATCAGATTAAAAGAAGGTAAACGTTCTGAGAGACCACCGCCACCAGTGGGTCTGGGATAATGCTAAAGTGACTCTAAACACAGAGATGGCCTGTATTCTCAATGTATTTTGCATGACAGTGAAAGGACAATGAAAGGAGGCTTAACATATTTCACATGTCCAAATTGAGGCAAGTTCAGACTCTCAGACAGGAATGGTTGTCTCTGCTGGTGAGGCTATATCACCGCTCAGCAGGTCCTCAGTGTTGTCCGGCTCATATTCAAGGACACGAAGGCCATTGAAATAGATCTTAATGAATGGGAAGTTTTCGACAGGAACTGAGTCGCTACCTGCGCAGCGGGGAGAACTGCATCTCGCAAGGGAGCGAGACAAAACCAGCAAGCAAGCTCGAACTGCAGCTGCGGAAACTACGCTTAAGTACATCTGCCCTAACATGGTCTACCGATCACCTATTGACTTATGCAACGCTCCAAACCCCTTTTCATAAATCACACTCGTCAAGAGGGAAACTAGGGCCCACTGTGGCTGGGGGATTTTATAATAATTAAAAAATTAGATATACATATTATAATATATATAATTATAAATATATATTATTAATATATAATATATATAAATATATATTAAAAATAAAATATATATATATATATAAATAGATATGTGTAGCGTGTTAAAAAGGGATAAGTCCGATATGCGAAGCTTACCCTCCCCCCGGGCTATGCCATGAGGGGACCCGCCTGTGTCGACTAATGCCGACTCGCTCACGTGTGTCAGTGGTGCTGACTCCGGCTGAACCAGTCCTTACCCGCCTGGTGCCCGCCCAGCATAACCCCCGGGGCGAAAATTGCAAACTTCTCGCGCCGGCCGGGGCGGAACCGCCGCCCCCCCGGAGAAGGCCGACACGTTTCCAATGTACTAGCCCCGGGGCTTTGTATGCGTGTATAACATTATGAAATATATATTTTTATAAATATTTTATATATATAATATATATATATATATTATATAATATATTAGAAGAGAAAAGGAGAGACAGAGAGAGAGAGAGAGAGAAATGCACACACACACACACACACACACCACAAAAATATTATATATAAAATATATATATATAAATAATATAATATATATATATGTAATAATATAATTTTAAAATAAAAAAAATGTATATATTATAATATATAATAATTAAAAAAATAAATATTGTGATATAAAATTAAAAATATTTTAATTATATATTATAATATTTTATAAAATATATATATTATTATATATATATATTTTCCTCCCCTTTTTTTTTTTTTTTGTGCCTACATCGTACGGGGATTATGTTTTATTTTATATGTATCACACATATATATTTTTTTATGTATTATATGGTACAAACCAAACAGAATAACATAACATGAGAAAGAGAAGAAAACATCCACAATAAGAACTGAAAGAACATTTCAGTCATTTTTTCGTCGATAAGAGCTTTTGACGAGTTCGAAACGTTACGATTTAAAATTTTATTCTAGTGTGGCGTTTCCATTCATGCAGTACATGTACATTTGTCCAGATGCACAAAACTGTTTTTTTCCGTAATGCACCATCAAAAACAAGGTATAATTCTGTGTGCCTTCTAGCAGGAAACAGAGAAAGGCAGACGAACAAAGAAATATGCATGCATATAAACACAAACCGCACACAAAGAGTGTTGGGGCAGAGAGATCAGTATAAATCTCGTCCCAAATAATACCCATCCAGAAGTATTGGGTTTACTCATGTCTTTTATTAGTTTCGATCTAGAACGGGATCGGTTCCCGACGCGCATCCTCGTGCTGTTACCCAAGAAATGACGGACGCTTCGTGGTCGCAAATTCGTTGTTTCCCGCCACAGACTGCAGGGTTATTTTTGTGCGGGTGTAGTTTAGGGATAGAGAGAGACTGCTGGGTTATTTTTATCTATCATTTTTTCCTTTGCAATGCGAGGTTAGGGATGTGAGAAAAGCGTTGTATTTTCACAGTATTTCACCGATCATAAACTTTTATCACCATTAATGTAGTATAGCACTGTACCTCACAACAATCCTTCATCCACGGCAACACTTTCATTCACCTATAATCCATCCACACACTTCCTAGAGCCCTGGAATTTTATTTCCCTTTTTGACCACTTCGCTAGTCACTTGATTCGTAGACCTTTATTCTCCACTGCCATCCATTCACAGAACTTCCGTCCTTACTTGACTCCACTCACAATATTTTATTTGCCACTTCATATCATTCACAAGACATCATTCTCAAAGAACTTCATACCGCTTTTCACTACATTCTCCAAGTCACTTCATTCACAGACGAGCAACCTCGCTTCATTCACAAAACCACATTCTCCCCATTTCATTCACAGACCCTCATTCACCCGCCCTTTCATTCACACCCGATGTCAGACCACGCGCAACGCCGCCGCTAATCGCCCGTAATTCCCCGAGCCTCCTCCGCCGCGCCCCGCCCGCCGCGCGTCTCTCGCGGCGCCGAAATGTCATCCGAGCTGCAAAAGAGAGATTCTTCCGCGCCCGCCGGTTGGAGCGGCGGGTGGCCTGGGGGTGGGGAGAGGGAGCTCGTCTGAGGGTTCTGCGTACGTGTGCGGGAATAAACTTCCATTAAATACTGTATTCATGCAAACATGTATACACACACACATGCACATCCGCACTCATACACGGACACAAGCACGCTGTCTCTCTCTCTTTCTCTCTTTTACACACACACACACACACACACACACACACACACACACACACACACACACACACACACACACACACACACATACACCATTTATGTGGAAGTACACAAATCAAGGGCCGAAATAGACTCGAACACTATGTCACATATATTCATGGATTATTGCGGCGATGCAGAGTTAAGAAACGATGATATGACTGGAGTATATATCTATTTTTTTTATATATTATTTACGAATTCTTTCCACGATTCTTTCTGCAGCCATTACAGCGGGACCCTGCGTGCTTTGCGCCTGTCTCCGGCAAGCAAGAAGCGAAAAAGGGCCGCGCTCTGCCAAGTTCACAAAAAACCACATTCCCCAAAGGGCAAAAAAAAAGGGCACGCAGCTGTGCTCCGCCGCATGAAAGCGCACACTGGAATTTAAAAGTTTACACACATGCACACACACACACACACACACACCCACACCCACACACACTCCACACACACACACACACACACACACACACACACACAAACCAAACACAACACACACACACACACACCCCCACCCCCCCACACACACACACACACACACACCCAAAAAACACACACAACACACACACAACACAACCACAACACACACCACAAAACTAAACACACAAAAAAAAAACCCCAAAAAAAACACAAAACACCAAAACAAAAAACCCCCACAAAACCACCACCACCAAAACACACCCACACCACACAACCACACCCCACACACACACACACACACAAACAAAAAACAACAACAAAACAAAAAAAAAAGCACAAAAAACAACAACAAAAAAAAAAAAAAGACACAAAAAAAAACAAAACAAAAAAACAAAACCCCCAAACAAAAAAAAAAAAAAAAAAAACAACAACAAACAAAAATAAAAACAACAACAAAAAAAAAAACCAAAAAACAAAAAAAACACACAAAAAAAACAAAACCAAAAAAAACAAAAAAACCCCCAAAAACCAAAAACCCAAAAAAAAAAACCCCCCCCAACACCAACCCCCCCCCACCCCCCCCGAAAAAGGGGGCCGCCGGGCCGGGGGGGGGCGCCCGGGGCGAAAGGAGGGCGAAGACGAAAAAGGGAAAAAAGAGAGGACAGACAAAGAGAGAGAGAATAGACGGGAAAAAGAGAGAGGGACGACGAAAGAGAGAGAGAGGCAACGGACAAAAAAGAGAGGAAAAAGGGAGACGACGAAAGGAGAGAGAGGCAGACGGGCAAAGGAGAGAGAGAGGCAGACGGAGAAGAGAGAGGAAAAGAGGCGACGACGAAAAGAGAGAGGAGGGGGCCAGGAAAGGGGGAAAAGGGGGAAGGGGGAAAAGGGGAGGCGGGGCAGACGGGGAAAGAGAGAGGGAGGCAGACGGACGAAGAGAGAGGAAGAGGCAGACGGGGGAAGAGAAGGGGAGGCAAACGGGGGGGAAAAAGGAGGGAAGGGACCGGACAAAGAAAAAAAAGGCAACGGGGGAAGAAGAGAGAGGCAGACGGACGAAGGGAGAGAGAGGCAGACGACGAAGAGAGAGAGAGAGGGCAGACGGACGAAAAAAAGAGAGAGAGGGGCCCGACGACGAAGAGAGAGAGAGGGGCAACGGCGAAGAGAGAAGAGGGGGCAACGGACGAAGAGAGGAGGGCAGACGGACAAGAGAGGGGGGGGGGGGGAGGGAGAGCAGACAGACGAAGAGACGGGTGAGTTGTCACCCCCCCCGCCTGGCACCCGGGAAAGGGGGATCTCTTGGGGTTCACATTCCCTTTCCTTTATAAACCCACAGGCACACCGTTTTCAACCACTCTAGACCTCTTGTTGAATCTGCTGACGGGGGTCTTCCCTTTCACACACACACACACACCACACACACACACACACACACACACCCCACACACACAACAATATATAAATATAAAATATATAATATATATATAATATATATATATATTTTTTTTATAATAGTATATATATATGTAATCATTACAGTTTCTACCTATTATTTTATACTATCTACTATTATCATCTATTATCTATTATATGTGTTTTCCTTCCTCGGTTTCGGGGATGAGCTTGTTCCATATCAATGAATGAAAAAGTCATGATTCGTTGATTTGGATTTAAGTGGGGGACACTGTCTTAGAAGAGTTGCAGATAAGAAAAAAAGTTCCCTTTCCCCCTTTTCCATCCCCAAGAGGCCCTGACTGTTGCTCACCTTTTGGGGCGAGGTGGACCTAGGAGCAATAGTGGCTAAGAGGTGGCTCCATAATCCTTAGAGCCAAACCCCCACTAATCATACCCCGGAAAAATTATATAATATATTAAAATAAAATATATATATATTAATAAATAATATTTTATATATATATATAATAATATTATCATATCATAACGGGATGCTCATGTTTTAGCAGCCCTGGACCTCTCCGCCACCTTCGCCCCTCAACCCTCTTTGGCGACTGTCTTCATACATATACAACATAATATAATAAATATATAATATATATATATATAAATAATATTATATATTAACAAACACAAACACACACACACCCAAAAAAAAAAAAAAAAAAAATATTTATAAAATAAAATAAAAATAAAAAAAAATAAAAAAAATATATATATATATATATTATTATATATTAAAAAAATTTTTTTAAACAAACAACCAACCCTTTTTTTTTAAAATAGATATTTTTTAAAATTTTTAAATTTAAATTTAAAAACTTTAAAACCACCTTTTTTTAATTTTAAAAAAATTAAATTTTTTCCCCCAAAACCCCAAAACCCCCCAAAAACCCCCCAAACCCCCCCAAAAAAAAAAAAATTTTTAAAAAAAAATTTAAAATTTTTTTAATTTTTTTTTAAAGATATTATTATATAATAATAAGAATAATATCTTATTTGGATTTAAGTGGGGGCAGCCTGGATTCCGCCATGACTAAGCCCCTTTCTACCCCTTTCCATCCTATAATGCCTACTTTTATTTATAATAAAATATGGTAATATTAATAATCCTTAACCAAACCCCACAATATAGATATATATATATAATATATAATATATATATAATATAATATCATATATAAAAAATAATATAATATATATATATATAAAATATATATATATATAATAAGTTATTATTTTACACCACCCCCCCATCCTTAAATAAATGATTTGGTTATATGTTTATACATATAATAATAATATTATATAAAATATATATATATTAATATATATATATATATATTATATATATATATATATTCACACACACACACAACACACCACACACACACACACACACACACACACACACACACACACAACAATATATATATATATATATATATTTTAATATAGATATATATTTTATATATATATTATATATTATATATTTGTCCTGGTAAGACAATAAACTGCCCCCGGGGGTTTTCCCTTGAACAAGGATAGCCCCCTATTAGCTCCCTATCCAGGGTTGGGGTTTGAAGCTGTGGCAGTGGATATCTGGTGAAAACACCTTCGGTTCTACTGATTACTGGTTTCACCAAACAATATGTCTGGCGTTTTGCAGTGTAACTGTTTCAAAGCGGAAGAGATAGTTCCTCCTAGTTAGTTGGAGATTTGCGAGTTGAGAAGGAGCCGGGGGGATTCCACTCAACTTTTCTTTTCTCCTGACAAACCTCTACACCAATGATTAAATACAGAAATAAAAATTCATACCACATCGCCCGTCGCGGGGGTTATCAAGGGGCGCGTTATTCAGTGGGCAACCAGGCTGAAAATTTTAAATATGCATCTGGAAGACAAAGAAGATAAAGAAAACATGTCCAATTAAGAAACGCATTAAAAATGGGAAAACGTGGAACGTAAGGAAAATGAAAGAGATGGGTAAATTACATACTGTCTGTAACGAAATGGATAGATAACAACATTCAAATACAAAGGAATAAGGGGAGACCAATGGAAAAAAGTAATGGAAGTTTCAAAGCTAAAGAAAAAAAGACAGTTCTTTTTTGGAAAAGAAGAAGGAAATTATAGTCACGGAGTTGCTATGATTCTCACGAAAAAAAACTGCAAATGCACTGATTGGGTACAGCCCAATAAATGATCGCATTTTAAAAGTCAGAATACAAGTAAAACCTTATAACATTAGTATTATACAATGCTACGCACCAACCAACATTGCAAGTGATGAAGAAATGGAAATTTTTTATAACACTCTCCAAGAAACTTTAGACACAATCCCTAACAGAGATGTAAAAGTAATCATGGGAGACCTCAACGCCAAAGTAGGCAAAATGATCTAAAAAATGATACCTGTGGAAAATTCGGCCTTGGAGATATAAATGAAAGAGGTGAAGATTTTATTGAATTCTGTAGCTAAGAGGTTATAGCCAACACATAGTTCCAACACCACCCAAGACACTTGTACACGTGGTTTTCACCAGACAAAAGAACACGCAACCAAATTGACTACATTGTGTTAAACCAAAAATGGAAAAGTTGTATAAAAAATGCCAAGACAAGACCGGGTTTGCCGACTGCAAAAATGACCACCAACTACTAACTATCGACTTTAAAATAAGACCAAAAAGATGGAGCGTCCACACCCCCTCTAAAGCTCGACTAAAAAACCCCTTGATAACAATTACAGAATTACAGTGTCAAACAAAATTTAAAATTACTAAATAAATGTGAAGATGATAAAACACCAAATGAGTTTGGGAAGAAGGAAAAGAATTCGCTGAGCGCTGCTTAAGAAACTATCGCCAAAAAGAAAAAGATAAATTCCCCCTGGATATCTGAAAAAAACAATAAGTGAAATTGAAACAAGAAGATGCCTAAAATCAAAGGGTATCAATAATCCAGTTGAGGAAGTAATTTACAAAATACAAAAAAAATTTTAAAAATTTTATTTGGCACCAAGATAAGGGGGGGAAAATAATATTAAATTAACATTGCCAAAGAACTAAAAACTGTTCTATCAATAAGACAACTAAAGAACTCTATCAAGGAGTACGAAACATCACACGAAAATTTAAACCTATAATGGAAAAGAAGTCAAAGATAGATGGAATCAATATTGTTCCAACCTATACAAAAAGAATAAAGATCTAACAACAACATTAATTAGACTCAATGACAGCGAAGATGAACCACCGCCACTGCTAGACGAAGTCATAAAAGCCATAAAAGAAGTAAAAAATAACAAAGAACCCGGGAATAGATGAAATAACAGCAGAACTAATCAAGAATGCTGGCGAAAGTGTAATATTCTACAAATTTTGTACAAAAATTTTGGGAAACGAAAGAAGATGGCCAGAAGACTGGGTAAAATCAGTCTTTACTCCCATACCAAAAAAAGGTGACGCACTCCAATGCAACAATAACAGGACAATTGCATTAATAAGTCACAGCAACAAAATTCTGATGAAAATTATTGCTGAAAGAATGAAGTTAAAGTTAAGAGAAGAAATTGCAGACGAACAAGCAGGTTTTCGCCCTGGAAAAGGTACCAGAAACCAGATTCTGAATCTGAAATTGATCATAGAGAAAAACAGAACATCAGAAAGACCTATTCCTGTGTTTCATCGATTACTCGAAAGCTTTTGATACTGTTGATCATGATATCCTCTGGAATAACATGACCGATATGAAATTTCCAAAAAACATCATCCAACTAATAAAAAACCCTGTATGACCCAAAAACAAGCAACTGTAAGAACCACTTATGGGTTAACAGAATGGTTCGAAGTCAACCAAGGAGTACGACAAGGTTGCTTCTGTCTCTGCCCCCTTTTAAATATATTCTGAAGCAATTATGAGAGGTGCTCTAGAGAATTTTGAAGGAACTGTAGAAGTTGGGGGCTACAAAATATAAATCAAGATAGCCGATGATATAGTTTTAATTGCCAGCAGTAACATTGAACTACAGCAACTACTAGATAAAGATAGTGAAGCAAGCGAAAAGGCTGGTTTGTTTCTTAATGCCAAGAAAACTAAGATCATGAAGATTCGAAGATAACCGGCAAAGAACGATGATGAAATGTTACAATCATGGAAATGGTTGTTGGAAAATGTGAAAAAAGTTCACTATCTTTGGGGGCTGCTTTAAAAAAATACATATGATGATTCACCAGGGTAAAAGAAGAATTACCATTGTCAAAAAGCCACAGTTGCTCTCAATAACATCTGGAAAGACCGAAGCATTACCTTACGGGCAAAGCTGAGGGTTTTTGAACCATTAGTTTCCCATTGCGTCATATGGTTCTGAGTGTTGGGTGCTGAAGAAGATAGACAAGAAAAAGGTCAATAATTTTGAAGTGTGGTGTTACAGACGAGTACTACGTATTTAGTGGACAGAAAAGAAAACAAATGAAGTGCTGAGAAAAATGGAATTGTAAAGACTGGCTGTTGGACAACTTGAATAAAAGGAAACTAAAGTTTATTGGTCATGTGATGAGAAGTAAAAGTATTGAGAAAACTTGCTGACAGGGGTGGGGATAGGAAACAAGGAAGAGGGAAAAACCCAAGACAAGAATGAGCGAAACATCAAAGATATTTGCGGGCGTCGATGGTTCAAGTGAAAGAAAAACGCAAGATCGAGTTGAGTGGCGAAAGATGGTGGAGAGGTCCACGGCTGCTCAAACATGAGCATACCGTTATTGATGATGATATATATATTTGTGTGTATATATGTGTGTTTGTGTGTGTGTGTGTTTTGTGTGTGTGTTGTGTGTGTGTGTGTGTGTGTGTGTGTGTGTGTGTGTGGTGTGTGTTGTGTGTGTGTGTGTGTGTGTGTGTTGTGTGTGTTGTGTTGTGTGTGGTGTGTGTGTGTGTGTGTGTGTGGTGTGTGTGTGTGTGTGTGTGTGTGTGTGTGTGTGTGTGGTGTGTGTGTGTGATAGCACTGAGAAGCAAAACCCAATAGTCTTAACGAGAAAATAACGACACAGTAACGAAAACAAACAAACAAACAAAGCCAGTAACAAGCATAGCAAGTGCAAGTACTCGGCGAAGTAAATGTTGCTGAGTCATGCACAGAACGGCCATTAAGTTCAAGGCTTCCACTCTGCTACACGGAGAAAGGATCCTCATAAACGTCACGCTTTGTGATAATTTAGTGTCTGATATCGTCCTCTGTGATGAATGGTAATATGATAAAGATATTAATGTGTTGATAATAGAAGGATAATGATAATGATACTAATACTAACACTGGTAACAATACTGATACTAATGCTAATAATTATGATATTAGTAATAATAATAACAATGTTGGTGATGACGATGACGATAATGTTGATGACGACGACGACGACGACGACGATGATGATGATGATGTTGATGATGACGATGACGATGATGTTGATGACGACGACGACGATGATGATGATGATGATGACGATGACGATGATGATAATGATAGTAATAATAACAATAACAATAATAGAAATAGTGGTGATGAATGTAGCCGCTGAGTGGGCAACTAGTGCCTGGTCCAAGCCCGGGTAATAGAGAGGGCTGACGTCAGTTAGGGCGACCTCAAATAGGAATGGGACAAAACTAAAAAAGCAAAAGCAGTAACAGAGGCGATGACAAAAACAACAACAACATTAAGATGAGAATGAGGGTAATGTATTGATAATAACCATCACAAAAATGAAACGAAGTAATATTTTTTTCTACAGGTGGATGATAAATATATACTTCCTTGGTATAATTGCCACCATATCATTGTGCTGCTCTTGCATTTTTCATGCTTCAATATGCACTCGTTCCCACTGACATCCGAATCAAATCCCTTCCACAAAGCAAATACAGTTACTCTTCAAAGGAAAGCGTTCGACCCAGTGAACAAATAGATAAATAAATCATACAGATTGGAGGACCCGTTCTGGCACGAAGCGCGTTCCATCAGCCCCAATGGAAGCTTATGCCCGCGGTCTCTCGCTTGCTCGGCTCGCTTTTTGCCGCGTCGTCCGCGCCGCTCCTCGCGCGGGCGGTTGGCGCAGCACTCGCGAGAGTAGAACAACCAAGGGAAGTACAAGAAAACACACGAACATGCAATATGGGCATATTCATGTGTTTTCTTGTACTTCTCTTCGTTGTT
>NC_051403.1:29918391-29925891 GCF_015228065.2 Penaeus monodon
CAAGGTTTGTATTTAACCTTTAGTTAATATAACCGTTATGGTAATCACATATTATAAATAAACCCTCTAAGGCCCCATGGAATAGAAAAGGAAGTGACTACATCTAGGGTCACAAAATAAGCCTGCATGAATTGAAATAAAACCCGATAAAGACATTCTCGGCAATTGGCAACTCGTGAGAGGAGCAGGCAGCAGCAGCATCATGATCATCAGTAGCGGTCATGGTGGCGTTGGAGGAGGATGGCTTACGTCAATGTCGCGGAATGGAGTCCTGACCAAGTATCGGAGTGGCTAAAGGGTGAGGAAGAAGAGGATGGAAACGTTACAATTTTCACCAGTGTCTCGTGGATCTATTTTCTCCCCGAAACCCTGAGGAGCACAGAGAAGTGCGAGGAGCATTGGGTGGTGGCTGCGGCGGGTGTTTGTTGACATCCTGCCGCAGCTCCTCCCTTCCCTGCGGCGGGGAGGGCGGGCGTGCGGTGGACGGGGTGGGCGTGTGGTGGATGTGACGGAGTGGAATTGTGACTGGCGAATGCAGTGGGTGAGTGTGCTTGGCTGTCTAGTGGCGAATGCGGTGGTCGTTGGAGAGCGGAGTTCGAGGCGGATGTGGAGGGCATGAGGTTGTGGCTGTGGTGGTTGCGGCGGCGCTGAGGGCGCGATTGTGGTTGCGGCGGGCGAGAGGATCGTCAGATTGTGGTTTTGGTTGCACTGGTTGTACTGGAGGTGGAAGGTGTGAGACTGTGGTTGCTGTGGGTGAGAAGGATGAGAGTGTGGTGGATGAGGTGGTATGAGATTGTGGTTGTGGCAGATGTGGAGGGCAACCAAAGAGAGTGTGAGATTGTGTTTAATGTAATTGTGGTTTCGATTTGCATGGTTGTGTTAGTGTGGTGTATGGACTAGATGGTGTTGTAAAAGACCTCCAGTGGATATTGAAGGCCTGCTTGTAGGTGTTGTAGGAATTGGCATGTGGTTGTGGTTGCGGTGGCAGTTGTGGTCTGTGGAGGATCAAGGACAGTGCAGGTGATAGTGTGGTAACTGCAAAACCACAGTGTTTCCCCCCCTGCTATTCTTGGACAAAGAAAGACACTTGAAATTGCAGTTGAGTTTATGGATAGTTGTGCATTTTAGCAAGGTAGCAAGGAATGATAATATTTTTGTGATTTTAAACAGTGTTTGTGGTGATTAATGTGATAGTGAGTCATATGATGACTTTGAGGGTTTTCTTGAAGATGTAATGAGAGATGTTTGTGATACTGAATAGTCTAATTTGGGTTTATTATTTCATGTTAAATTAATGAGTTGCCCAGTATGTTTTTCTAACTGTTGTTTTATTTTTGCTTGTGATCTTCTTACTTATGTATTTTTTACTCTGTTAGACTGATACTAGATCATTGTTGTTAATAATATTGTGATGGGGTGTTTTTATTTATGTATATAGGCCTATCTAACCATCTTTTTCATTACTTGTAAAAAATGATGTATTATTAGAAATCAAAACATGGCATAAGTGTAAAAGAGTATGAGTATATGTAGCCTTATGTTTATTTTGCTTACTTAGGCTGATATGTATTTTAAAGTGCAAAATATATATCCTTTCATTTAATGAAAAAAAGAAATAAACTATAAAATTCTCCCCTTCTAGTCTATTCTACAAACTATCGCAAATTGAGGGATAAAAAGAGGCATTACTTCTTCAGCAGTTATTGTTGTCAGATTCAATCTTGACCCACATTTAATTATAATTGTTCTTCAGTGACGTATGACTCCCAAACAAGTCCTTTTAATATATTATTGTCCTGAGACAAACAATTTTAGTTCCAAATTTCTTGGAATAGATTGTTGTTGTTTGTGCATTGTTTAGTTACATTATTATTATTATTATCATCATTATTGCCAATATATGGGACATTCTTTATATTATTGTGTTAATTTCATCCTGCAGTTACTTCATTATATTATCTTAAGATTTCCATTTTTAGGATTTCCATTTCTTGGAATGGATTGTTATTGTTTGTGCATTGTTTACTTACATTATTATTATTGCAAATATATAGGACATATTCTTTAAATTATTGGGTTAATTTCATCCTGTTACTTAATTATATTATGTTAAGACTTCCATTTTATAGGAACTTCTTTTTCAAGGAGAAAAGGGTAAATAATAAAGGAAAGACTAATTTCACTAATGCCATATTCTTGCACTTCTCAGGCTTGGATGACGTGATCCTTCCGTACATCCATTACTTTGTCAATAATCAAGTAGATGGAAAAAGACTTCTGCAGCTGAGCCATGATGAGCTACCTTCACTCCATGTCACCAAGATCGGACACCAAGAGATTATTTTGCAAGGAGTGGAATTGCTAAGAAATATTGTACGTTTGTTGGAGCTTTGTTTGTATATTGCATGAATGGGGTATATGTTTAAGGGATTACTATGAATCTACCACTGGCCTTGAGTAGATTAGCACATGGCCAACAAACCTCTTCCATATATATTGTGGTAAGATAGGCTTGTTAGAATATTATTGTATAAGAAGAAGCATATCCAAGCTCAAGAATGTGTGGACCAAATTTGTTGGCTTTGTCAGAGCATAAAGCTTGGAGGCCCTAATGATTGTTTGATACTGTCAATAGCAGGCCGGATTTATTATTATTGACTTTCCGTCACGAAAAATGACAAGTGGATTTAGATGGAACAGAACGTACCATTTTGAAAGCCACTATGGGTCTTTGAAGTATGTATCATGTTGAAAAAAAATCCATGTATTGCTATTTGTTGTAGAATATAGATTTGGGGGCATTGAAGTTGATAATCTTGTAGAGGAATTTAGTGGTAAAAGAAATAATCTGCATACACAAATGCTAATGCCACAACTAAGGGGAAAAGATTGCAGAAAGCATTTACAGCCTAAGTCTGCTCAGTGATTCCAAGTTTCAGTTTTCTCTTGCTTTGTATACTGAGGTGAAGACAGTTTTTCTTAGAGGGTGTTGAGGGGCAGAGTCCCCCCATCAACCCTCCCCTTGGGCATGCCCAAAAGGCACACCCAGTCATGGCAAGTTAGATTGTTGAATAAATTTTTTTTAAAGTGGAGTTGGGAACTTGTAAAGAATTACCAGGCTTGATACTATGTAAACCAGGAAAAGTAGAATTTCAAACATTTTTAAGAATATAAATTATCTCTGTATTATTGTACCTGACCCTATGTTTTTGCTTCTTCCCCAATCTGTGCACAGCATTACCACTTACACCAGGAAAACGTACAGTACTTAGCTCTCCGCCTGAGTTCCAAAGCTCGCAGCATCTACAATGAGCTTCGTGCACTGTCTGCCTCATCTAGAGGGGGTGGGGGGAGTGCAGGAGAGGAGGAGGATGGGGAGGAAGAAGAGGATGGAACAGGAGGGGACCGTGCTAGTGACAAAAAGAAGCAGGAGAGGGTTTCAACAGCTGTCATCGCAGGTGTTGCAGATGTTTTGTCATCTGTCAAAGGAGTTGTGTCATGGCTGAACAGGTGAGTTTTATTTTTTGTCATGAAACTGCAGCAGAAAAACACTAATGGGAAGAGGTTTATCATATTAATTGTTATTTACCATCCATGATACTTAGTAGATGACTTGATCTTATTCCTCATTTCTCAGGCAACCCTTTGAGGGTGTTGAACAGTATGATAGCCTGAAGAGTAACCTGGTGGAGCTGAGCATCAGACTGGCCACTATTGCACAGCGTGACATGTTTGCTGAAAATCAGGCCACAGTCATTCTTCAGTCATGCCTCAAGCTGGCAAATATTTCTGATAAGATTATACAGGTTAGTTGCTTATTATTATATACTTTGTATGTTACTAGTTCTACCTTTTATTCAGTGATAATAACTGTATATCAGATAATTACTATATATCATACTTTCCCATTTCACACAAAAAAATAGTATAAATTCTTTTGTCCTCATTCTTTTTTTCTTGTAAAAGAAATAATGCCAGCTTATTCCATACATAAAATTTTTCTAGTGCCATGGGTTTTCTTTGTCATATTCATCAGTTTTCTTATTCATTGTGATTAGTTCATTAGAATTTGTGCTTTTTCATTCTTATCCAGTACAACACCAAAGAATAAATTTTAATTTCTTAACAGGAGTGCAATGATCCCCTTATCATCCAGCCAGCATCCTTGGACATTGCCACAATTAAGAAGAAAGCAGATGATGAATGGGTAAGTTGATGCTTCCTGGTTTTGTTTACTTGTCGTAATTGGTATTTTAGAGGCCTAGCTGTTTCCCTTTAGTTAGCAACTTGTCACATCTCATTCAGATTTGCAGTCTGTTCTCCAAAATCATGGACAGGGTCCTAAAATAACAGAAGTTGAGTCAAAATCATCTGCAGAAAGTAAAGGAGAAATTGTAAGTTAAAATTTCATACAAAAAACAAAACCCTCAAGGAAAAATGTTGGAATATTATATGTATATGAAATATTTGTCGGCTTTTCCCTCTTCTATAATTATAGATTTTATGCTTGTGTGTCTGAGTCAATTTCATGGTTAGTGAAAGCAGTGTCCTTACAGTCATTAGGATTAGTAGAGATCTGTAATATATTTCTTAGTCTAAGCTCCCTTATATTTTCCTATGCTTCTTATTTTTTCCCAAGAAATAGTGTTACTGATATACAAACACTTTTTTCTTTTATTGTATGGAGTTGTTCAGTAGAATGTCAATTGCATGATATTAACCCTTTGCCGACGGGTGGCATGTACGCACATGCCATGGCATGGCAGGACCATCTGCCGGTGGCACGTACGCACATGCCATAGAGTATGTATGGACATGCCATGAGTTTTTTTTTTTGTTACAATCACGGCAAAAGATTATTTTTCTGCCAGTGAAAGTGTGATTAAGTCAGTTTTAACACATGAAAACTACAATTAAGTATCATACTGTGACCACGGCGGCTCAGACATGAACCTACCGTTAAAAGAAGAAGATAGACCGAATAATGATCAATTATGAAGTCTGTATAACAACAAAAATACCCTTCAGTCTCGATTTATCAGGAAGTTTGGCAAGTAGAGACGTAGAAAAAATAATGAAAACTGAAAATACAACATATCTTCGTAGTATTATGAAGAAACGGCATGGGATGCTGGTATTTGGCATGAGTGGTCGTGCATGCTAGGGCGACGATATAAGCCCGGGCCACTATGAATACTACCCGTTGGAAAAGGGTTAATATTCATGGTGTTTGACAAGTAATCACAAGGGATTTGTGGGAACAATTTCTTGTTCAGTTAAATTAATAAGGAGTAAGGCATGTGAGCTGTTCCTTGCCTCAAGTGGCCAGGCCTGATTGTATGCATCTCATACAGATATTGATTTCCACACATCTGGAAGAGAGGAAAAAATACAATGAAGACTTGCTAAACTCCTTATTTCTCCTTCTTTTCAGGGAGTAATGCTACAATCATCTTATCATGGGGTCCACCAGGTATCAGGGTCGTGACTAGCCCTGCACATCATCGGCAAGTTGCAGGAAGGATGAGTTGGTGCAGGTCACTACCAGACTGTGGTGGTTGGCAGTGAGAGTTGGGGGTTCTTTTTACTTTCAATATGTTTTGCTGTCTTTTACATCTTACCAAATGTTAGTTTTACATTTTTCTTAAACTAAAAAAAAAAGGTTAATAAAATTAAACCGGGCAAAAAAAAAAACTCTGTTTTTCTCCTTGTGGTTGCTGGCCCCCCATAAGTGGCACAATCATCAAGTGCCCTGTGGGGGTGATTCTCCTGTAAAAAAGGGGCCTTGTCCCCAAATACAGTGACTCAGATCTACTTCAACCCCTTCCGTCTGCCTAGAAAAAAAGGGGAAACTTACCCCCCGGGGAAACCTCAGTCATGACATCACCCGGGATGCCTCAAAGCTTTCCCAAACCTTCAGCTCCCAGTTAAGTTTTTTCTTTCTTTTTTTTTTTTTTTCTTTTCTTCCCATTCTGGACTTTTTAAGCAATTAACTAAATTTTGGTCAGTTTTTGTAATGTCGGACCAAAAAGATAACTTACCTACTTTTCATCGTATTTTTTTGTTCTGGCACAAACTGAAACACCAAAAGATATTTATTACTTACTTGCCGAATTCTGAATAACCAATAAATATATTTTAAAAATCTTTCGTAATTTTATTTCTTTTATGTGTGCAGTTCTTGCATATCACAGCATATGTGAGCTTCAAACATGAATATATTTCTCTGTGTAGGATTCAAAAGGGTTATCTTCTTAAATATTAGCAGATTAAAGTCAAATTATCATGTCAGAATCAATAATATCTTGTTTAACTTTGCTTACTTTATAAACCTGAAGGGTTTCTGTTCTCTATTTTGTGTTTGTTTGTTTTTATAGAAAGCATTCTATTATTTTTTTTCCCAACAGGTCTGTTGGCAAGTCCCTACAACGCACAGAGTCCAAAGAGTCACGGCCAAGGTCCCTCACACCCCCACCTGCACACAACACTCCCCCACCACGACCTCTGTCCTCACTTAGGTTAGAAAGTGTTGATAGTTATGCCAACAGAGATAAGAGCCTGAATTTCATTCAGAATTTGTAGAGAAATTTCTTTTTTTCAAGCTACAGGAAATTGATTATAACTTTCATGTTTTTATTATACTGTTTTCTTTCTGTAATGCTCATAATAAATAAGGATATTCCCCCCCCTGTAGCAATGATGCACGGAATACGACATCAGATAGTGAAGCAGAAGACTCAGACCTGGAGGATGACCCATTCTTCTCAGACAGTGATGTTGGTGGCTCGTCCCCCATCAGTGCACGACTATACCACCCCAAGCCACGGGCACCGGTCCAGAGGCGAGCAACCATTCCTGGTGCAACAACAAGACCTTCCTTCAGCTTTGATAAGGTGGGTGACAAGAAATCTTTTTTGTGATGATATGAGTTTAATGTGATTGTTATGGTGTATCAACTAGTATTGTTATATGGTAGGAAATTTGGATTTCTCTTTTTTTTTGGCAGTTACTGCAAGATGTGAGATGGCAGCGAGGTGGCCGCAGCCCTGATGGGCCAATTCCCTCTGACCCAGACCTTCGTGCTACAGCTGGGGTAGAACAACGTGCTGCCCGTCCCCATACTTGCATTGGTACAGAGAAGAAAGACAGAGTGACAGGGGGTAGTGAAGTGGCTGTGGTTAAGGAAGAAGGTGCAGAGGGAGATGGACAGACTATAGGATCTATCAAGAATGGTGCCCTGGAAATCTTTTCTACCAGTGAAGCCAGAGAAAGCTCCAGCCAGGAACAGTCAAAGGAAACTGGTGAAGAAAAGCGTGTTGTGAATGTGATTCCTCTACCACCAAGGAAGCCCACTGGACAAGGTATCACTCCCACTGTGTTGGAGCCACACTCTCAGCATGACCATGGTGATGGCAAAACAGTTGGTGGGAAGGAGGCTATGGCTGGGACCTCCCAGTCACCAGGGCAAAAGGCCAAACCAGCCAACCTTTCCTCACAGCT
>NC_051403.1:29930891-29935891 GCF_015228065.2 Penaeus monodon
CCAATGGCTTATCCCCATCCTCCTCACACTGAGGTCCTTGGGCATGAACTTCTTCAGCTGGGCTGTACCTACCACATCAGTCCTACATGACTAACTATGAAGGCTTGGCAATGTATACCAGTTATCTCCAAATAACTGATACCCCATCCCAGGGAAGCCTCTATCAAGTGCAGCATGGTTTTCGTGGAGGGGGCATGTCGCCATATTTCTGCCCGGTGTATACCTTTAAGCAAGAGATGTACCCTGCATCCAGGCTAGTACTGGCACAAAGCTTGTAGACCTTCAACTCTTACCTTGCCTTCTTGGTTGGGTTGTAGGTCTTGAAGCGTAGCCGCCCACAGAACTTCCACAATGAATCCATGGCGATGTCCTGCACTAACGTTAACAGAAATGAGTTGTTGAGGGAGTCCACGACTCGTTGGAGCTTCCACATCCTGTTGTCTGGGAGTGGAGCTCTTTCCTCCAAATGGGCCAAATGGAGGTGAGTCATCAACTGGTTGAACTGATCCCTCAGCGATGAGTTTGTGATGCAGGATGCCGTTGGTTGACCAGTAATTGCAGTAATTGGGAGGTTTCAACATCCCCATTACCACGCGGATTCCAAGATATACCATGATCTCCTGCCTGGGTGTGGGCATCCACTTCCTCATGTGAGGGGAGGCTGTAGGAGGGTGGGTGACTACATACCTGTAGGAGTGGAAAAAAAAGTAATATATTCTGATTACTCAGTGCAAGAGATATTTACTCAATATGGATAAAAATGGAAAGAACCCAAAAGCAATAACGAAACTTACCATTTGGTCTCTTATACAATGTGATCAAGGAGATCTTCAGTGAAAAAACAGCAGATCTCTAATAGTGTGTTTAACACATACCAGCGTCACCTTGAGATCAGGAACGCCTCGAAATCCATGTCGTTTGGAGACCCTTTAGCGTCACCAAACAAACTTCTTGCTCTTTGGAGCATTCCTTTGTTACATCTTTTCTGCCATGCTGGAGAGAGGCTTGTCACTGTCGAGAGTATTGTCCACCTGAGACATAGTCCAGTTCCTCGTTTAAACTGGACATGTTTGCACTAGGGGTCAACGATGTTCTCCGTCCTACTGGGAGCCATTCATCCCCACTCTCCTCAGAGCAGAGGTCAAAAAAAGTGGAAGAACTGGTAGAAGACAAAGATCGGCACGAAATATGTCGCCAAAGCACCTTAGCAGGAGGCGCTGATGAGGTCGATGGTTGGGGGTTATCGACCTCAAAGGAGGAGGAGGAGGAGGAGGAGCGTCTGTGAATGCTTAAGAAGTGTTGCATTGCGAGAGTGAGTAATGAATGAGATGCAAGCACCCCAATATATATGGGAAAATTACGCACTTTGACCTGGCAGGAAATGTGGAAACAACAGTAGCCAGTGAGATCAAAGCAGCCTGGGTCACATGTCACATAATGTGACCAATCACTTCATTCCATACGTAATGTCATGTACTACTATGTGGAAGTAAGATAGAGGCTGTAAAGTGAGATCACTTCCTCTGTGTGAGTGTCTGTGTGTGAACGTGTGTATGTGTGCATATGTACATATGTTCATGTGTGGGTGTGGGTGTGTGCACACGACATCATGAAGATGAGGAAGTAACGTCATGAAGATGAAGTGACATCACGAAGATGAAGTGACGTCATGAAGATGAGGAAGTGATGTCATTACAGTCACCATCTTTACTTTCAAAAGACACACACACACATACACATACACATACACATACACATACACATACACATACACACACACACACACACACACACACACACACACACATACACACACACACACATACACACACACATACACACACACATACACACACACATACACACACACATACACACACAGACACAAACACACACACACACACACACACATACACACACACACACACCACACACACACACACACACCCCCACACACACACACACACACACACACACACACACACACACACACACACACCACACACACACACACACACACACACACACACACACACACACATACATACATACATACATACATACATACATACATACACACACACACATACACACACACACTCACACTCAAACACACACAAAACTACCTCTCAGTCTCTCTATCTACCTCTGCCTCTGATGACGTGACATCATGAAGATGAGGAAGTGATGTCATTACAGTCACCATCTTTACTTTCAAAAGACACACACACACATACACACATACACATACACATACGCATACACATACGCATGCACACACACATGCACACACACATGCACACATACACACACACACACACACACACACACACACACACACACACACACAACACATACACATACACATACACATACACATACACATACACATACACACACACACATACACACTCAAACACACTCAAACTACCTCTCAGTCTTTCTATCTACCTCTGCCTAACTCTGCCTGCCTGCCTGGGTCCTTGTCTATCTATCTATCTATCTGTCTCTGTTTCCCTTCCTCCCTCCCAAGTTGTACCTTTATTTTTCATTTTCATTATTATTTTCCTCTCTCTCTCTCTCTCTCTCTCTCTCTCTCTCTCTCTCTCTCTCTCTCTCTCTCTCTCTCTCTCTCTCTCTCTCTCTCTCTCTCTCTCTCTCTCTCTCTCTCTCTCTCTCTCTCTCCTTCCTTCCTCATAACTCTCCTACTTCCTTCATCCTTCAATGACTTCAAATTTCAGATAAGTTGAAGTAGTAACTTCTCATCTTCTTTATATGACCTCATGATGTAACTAGTGGTTACATGTGCAAAACAATAATAGTCGTAGAAATAATCTTGGAATTATCCAGGTAGACATAACAGGTGTCACTGAGGTCCTTTATAATATGTCTTATGGGCAAGACACCTGGCAAAAGGCCGGGAACAACAGTATCACACATATGAGATGACTGGGCGTTAGTGGATTAACTGACCATTTTTCATGTTCTAAGAATATCATGCTGATTTTATAATTTATGTTATAACCTAGTGTAATTATAAGTTACTGAGTAGCATCTTGTTTTCTGTGCAACTGCTTACCGCTTTGGATATCTGACAGGTGGAGCTACATTCTACTTTGCCTGTGAAACTGCAGAAGAACGCAGCCGCTGGATGAGCCAAATGGGGCTCTCGGCCATTTCCTCTGGGTCTCAAGGCCGCCATCAACACCATACTCACCAGCAGAATGGTATGTTTTTTGCAGCATGGGTTTGTGAGCTGTTTCTAGGGGAGTCCAGACCAATTTATTTGAGGTTAAGAGAGTCGCACACAATCATGCATTGTAGTTCAGGGATTAGGATAAGGACTATCTGATAAGAATGGTATTTAGGGATTACTGAGGTAAGGCTTGATGCAGTAATTAGTGTTGTTGAATGGTTTAGTCATGCAACTTCAGTATCAGTATTGATTCACAATTTTTCAGTTAACTTGATGACATGATAATATATTTTGATGCTAGTTTAAAGTTTGTTTTTTGTGTAGGGAAAGTATACATTTTTTATTATTTTATTGTTGTGTTCAGTTACATAGGAAATTTGATAAATGTAGCACACATATATTTTGTAAGTATAATTTTGAAGAATGGATTGAAAAAGAAAGGGTTACGCTCAAATTGCATATTGCTCATACAGAAGGACAATTTTTTCACATCTATAATTTATTATGCATGCCCCATCTCCCTTTGCATTGCAGCAGGTGATGATGTATACTATAGTGAGACCGATGAAGAAATGGAAGAGCGAGCTTCCCCTTCACGACGGTCCCCACAGTCACCACAGTCGAGGTAAATCTCAGCGTCGTCACTGGTGCAGATTAATCTGACCTCTTGCTGTGCTTCTCTCTTTCCCTTTCCCTATTGTTCCAGTTGTACTAACTTTCTAAAGATACTTGATGAAAGCAATGAAAATCCGAGGGATACGGTAGAAAGAGGCAGTTATTGTTTCTTTGATTAACATTGTGGATGCAGTTTGTGATTCGTATGTTATTTTGGTTTGCATATAGTGACTGGAGTGTGGGATTAACAGATTTGATATTTGGTAGATCTAAAGAGTACTAGGTCTTAGAGAGGATTTTTTTTTTCACCTTATTGACTGAAAAACTTGCATTATGTTTGCCTTATTATAGTCATCATATGTAGAAATTAATTTCTGTGATATCCTAACTGTGTTAGTCTTTTCTAACTTGTGATGCTGTTACAAAGACAGAAATTTTGAACCGTATATATTTGTTAATATATATATATATATATATATATATATATATATATATATATATATATATATATATATATATATATATATATATATATATATATATATTTTTATATATATACATATATATATAAAATCTATATATAAAATCTATATTCTATATCTATATATATCTTTATGTATAAAAATGAATGTAATATCAGGAAATTTTATCCAGACTTTGCATGTGTAGAGCAGGTGTATTAGTTAAGTGAACTCAGATTTCCTGACTTTTGACGCCTTAATGCACATATGCACTCCCTTGTGATACTGTTTGTAAATATTATGAAAAGTAAATATCTTCTCTATCAGAATGTCTTACATCTATGCTACTAAAAAAAACTATAAAAAGAAGTTTTACTGAGCAATTTTATCCTTCAAATGCAAAGATATGTGGATTTTTTTTATATGTATGAAGCAGACAGGATGATTAAGTGAGAGAAAGATGCTGACACACAGATTAAGGTAAGGTCCTGTGTGGCTTCAGTATCCAGCATTGATGGAGGTGCTTGCTGCACACACCAGAATTCAATATTGCACTTGTGCACCTGTGTGATGTGTGGCCTCTTGTCACCATTGTTCCCACTCATGCCTCTTTCTTGCTCTTACTCAACCTCATCCAACCTCACTGACCTCACCTCTGCTGCACTAACACACCACATGCTCATTATCTTCAGGAATTTGCTTAGTGCACTACATGGTGAGGGAATTTG
>NC_051403.1:29940891-29962113 GCF_015228065.2 Penaeus monodon
TATTTTTATATGTATATTATTATTATTTCCCCTTTGTATTATTTTTTTTTCTTATATATAAAATTAATTTATATATATTAAATAATATATAATTTAATTATAATATTTTATAATTTTTATATCTTTTATTTAAAATATTAATATTATATATATATTTAAATTAAAAGTATATATTAAAAAATATAAATTAAAATATATAAATTATTTTATTTTTCCCCTATATTAAAATTTTGATTTGTTTTAATTTTATTATTTTAAAAATAAATTAATATTTATATTTTTTATTATTAAAATTAATATTATAATATATTTAAATTTATAATAAAATATATTTAATATATATATATATAAAATTTTAATTTATAAAATATATATAATATATATATATCTATATTTATTTTGGTTTATTTTATATTATATATTTTTTTCTTATATATTTTTTTTTAAAATTTTTTATATATTTTTAAATATTATTTTATATCCCCCTTTTTTCCCCCTTTGTTTTTAAATTTTTCTTAATATTTTATATTTTAAAAGATTTTATTATATTATAAAATTAAAATTAATTATATTATATTATATATATATTAAAAATTATATATATTAAAAATTATTTTATTTTTTAAAAAATTTTTTATTAACTATATTATATTATATATATATTATATTATATATAAAATAAATTTTTAAATATTTTATTAATATAATTAAAATCTAATATTAAATATATTATATATAAAATATATATAATATTTTTTATATTTTTTATTTTATATTTTTATATATTTTATTTTTATATTTTTATTATATATATAATATAATAAATTTAATAATCTTAAAAATAATAATAATAATAATTAATTTTTAAAAATCATATATAAAAATAATCATAAAATTTTAAAAATATTAAAGGATTTTATATATATTTTATATCTAAATTAAATTATATATTAATTATTATATTTTATTTTATAATATTAAAAATTCTAATTTAAATATAAATTCCTGATAATTTATTCTTATATTTTTTATAAATTTATGTTTATAATTTAAGATAATATTTTAAAGCCCTAAAAAAGTTATTTCCTTTAAAAATAAAATTTTAAAATATAATTAATCCAAAAAATATAAATAAAATAATTATATCCCCTTTATAAAAATACCCATTAAAAAAATATATATATATTTTATATATATATTCTATAATATATTTTATATATAATTTTATATTTTATTTTAAAATATTTTTATAATAATTTGATATTAAAATATATGATATTTATATTATATTAAAAATATAAAATTAATTATTTTATATATTATTTATTTATTATTTATTTTTTTATTTTCCTTTGATTTTTTTTAAAATTAAATATTTATATATTTATTATTTGATATTTATCTTTTTTTTATTTTATTTTTATTTTTTTTTTTTGTTTTTATTTTTTTTTTTTTTTTTTTATATTCCATATTTATCTTTTTTTTACCTTTTTTATTTCTATTTTCTTTCCTTCCCCTTTTTTTTTTGTTTTTTTATTATTTTATTTTTATTTTTTTTTTATTTTAATTTTTTTATTATTTTAATTATTATTTCCCCTTTTTTTTTTTTTTTAATTTATTTTAATTTCCCCTTTCCCCTTTTTTCCCCCTCCCAAACTCCCCCCAAAACCCCTTTTATTCTCACCTCCCTTTGGTTTTTTTCGCTTTCCCCCCGGGGTTTCCCCCCCGGTTTCTCCCCTTTCCGGGGTGGGCCGGCCGTCCCCTCCTTGTTCCCCCCTTTTTCCTTAAATTCCCAACCCCCCTCTCCTCTTCCCTCCCTACTTTTCCCCCCTCCCCGGCTCCTCCCTTTCACTTCCCCGGGTCAAAAAAAACCTCCGTTTTTTTTTTTCTTATAATTATTTTTTTTTTTTTTTTCTTATTTTTTTGGAAAATTTTATTTCTTTTTCTTTTTTTCCCATTTTTTTTTTTTTTTTTTTTTTGTTTTTTTTTTTTTCTTTTTTTTTTTTTTTTTTTTATTCTTTTTTTTTTCTTTTTTTTTTTTTTTTTTATTTATTATTTTTTTCTAAAACTTTAAATTATTTATATTATTATATATATTAATATTATATAATTTTATTATAAAATTTTATATATATTTATATAAAAATTTTATTTTATATATTTTATAAAATTTAAAAATATTATATATTTATATTATATATATATATAATATAAATTATATATATTATATATTATTATATATATATATCCTATATATATATTCTTATATATTATATATTTATATATATATTAAATTATTTATCTATATATATATTCTCTTATTATATATTTATATCCATATTATATTATCTATTATATATATATCTTTATTATATATTATTATCTACTATGTATTATTCTAATATTCCTTCTTCTCTATTTTCATTATTATTTTTTTGTTTATATTTTCTTTATTCTATTTCTTCTTTATCTCTTATCTTATCTTATCTTTTTCTATATCTTATCTTATCTTTCCCCTAATCATATCTTTATATCTCTTGTTATTATTTATTCTATTATTTATGTATTTATATATGTATTATTTTTTATTATATATTTTTTTATATATATATATTTATTTATTATCTTATATATTATATTTTATATATATTCCCCTTTTTTTATTATCTATATATATTTCTTCTCTCTCTCTATTTTATCTCTATATCTATTCTATTTTAATCTTATTATTATATCTATTATGTATTTATACCTAATGTTATTCTCTATCTTATTCCCTTTTGTTATTAAAATCCTTATTATGTATCTTCTATATCCTATATGTATTATCTACTATAATTATTTATATTTATTTTATATCTCTATTTCTGTCTTTTATATCTTCTCTATTTATATTATATCTATTATATATTATAAAATTATATTATAGTATATATATATTGTTATTTTATCTTTATACTTATCTTCTTATTTTTTATCTATATACCTTATATTATATTCTAATTCTATATATTAATTAATTTATAATATTATTATCTTCTCTCTATATATCATATATATCTTATTTCTATATATCTTCATATCTATCTATTATTTATATAATCTATTGTAACTAATATATATTTTTCTTATATTATTATCTATATATATATTATTTTAATTATTCTCTATATCTCTTCTTATTTTCTATTATTTATATCTATATATCTTATTATATTATATATTATATATATTATTTATATCTTTTTTATCTATTTTTTTATTATCTATATTTTATCTACCCTTTCTATATTTTTATATTTTCATATATTATATATATTCTATCTATTATTCTATATATATTATATTTAATTATGTTTATCTATATATATCTTATATATATATCATATATATTATTTATTATTCTTATATATAAAATTTTCCCAATTTTAATTTTTGTTTTATTTTTATTATTATATATATTATATATCTATTTCTATTATTATCATCTATTTATATCCTCTTATATATTTTATATATATTATTTATTTTATATATAAATATTATATATATATCTCTTATATTATATATATATTATATTATATATCTATTTTACATATATTATATATTATATATTTATTTTATATTTATTATTATTTCTATATTATATCTTTTTATTTTTTCCTTTTCTCCTCTATATCCATATATTATTATATATCCCATATTTTATAACATTTATATATATTTTACACAACCACACCCCTATATACCACATATTAAACATTATATATATATTATTTTATTTATTTATATTATATATATAATATATAATATATATATTTATATTATATATTATTATATATATATATATATATTTTATATATATATATAATATATATTATATTTTATATTATATATATATATATATATGTATATATATTTTATTATATATTATTATCTTTATTTATTATTATGTATTATTTTTTATTATATTTCTTTTTTTCTTTTTCTTATATTTATTAATATTATTCTTTTCTTATTTTTATTTTTCTTTTCTTTTTTATTTTATTATTATATATTTATTCTATATATATTTTGTAATACATGTTTTCTATATATTATATTGTGTATATGTTTATATACCTCTTCATACATCATACATACTACATACATACATCATCTACCTACATCATACACCCTACATACTACATACATCCCTACATCATACATACATACACACATAATCATAGACATACATACGTAATTGTAGATTTGTAGCATTGATTTTGAATGAAGTAAGGTACATATTACTGAGTACATTATACTTTTGTATTAACAATAAATTATTGCGACAATAATATTTTCTGTGCAAAGCAATAGCGAAAATTGCTTAAGGCTTATGTTTGCACTTCAAAGGCAATAACTGTGAAATATGGATTATATCCATTTTGCTAATGTTCATTGCAAGTAGTCCAGCAGAGACTTGGCTCTTGTGAAGGAAGAGCAAGATTGATTTGAAAGAAGGATCATAATATAGTTCTCTTGGCTCTTAGTCTGTCACATAGCCAGCAACAAAAGCAGTGATACCTCGCCTGATTGAGAGCAGAGAACTCAGGTTGTTCTTGCCCTTGAGAGTGGCCCAGTTGAAACAGTTGGGACATACTTGGGAAAGTGTGGAGGTGTTTAAGGTGTTCTCCACTTGCTGGAGAAGGTGTATATGCTGTATTTTTAAGGTCCAGCTGAAGCACACTTTTGCATATTTCCCTGAACAGAACTGTAGGGAGTGAACATGAGTGTGTGTGTGCGCATGGTGTGCGTGTGTGTGTATGTCCTTCTACAAAGTTTTGCCTCATTGTGCGCCTCATGAACCACCAAATGTTAACAAGATTAATAGAAATGCATAAAAGAGGGAAGGCAGTGAGAGAGGAGTGCCTCATTATGAAGATATGCTCACCTGGGGCTTACATTCACAGTATATACACCTTTATTTTTGTAGCAATCTTGGTATGGCAGACACTTCTTTTTGATGTTCACAAATGACAATAAGTAATATTTAGGTATGTATATTCTTGAAAGTGGAATCAGTTTGTTTTTGCTTGTTAAATCAGTGTCTTGGTTGCTCTGTTTGTTTATTATTGAAAATTAGTCTTTTGATTCACCTGATAACAAATAGATCATTCTATTCAAGTGACTCATGAACTAACATGGTGAATTTGTTGTGCAGCTCACATCATTGTTGAGGGTTAGTCTTTTTGTATGTATGAACTGTTCCTTGTTACCTGATTCTCAGGACTAAAGGAAATAAAGCCATTTTCAACTAGTTGGCCTGGTCCTAGAGCCGCATCTGCCTGCCCAGCCACCTGTTTTGGCTACAGGCCCAAGCTTGCCTTGTCTAGGCTAGTTTTTGATAGTGTTATAACTATGTGATGATATTTAACAAATATCTAAGGTGATCTTTGATCATCACTATCCACAAAAAATTGTAGGATGTGTGCAGAATATACTATAGGTCAGAGCCCTAGTTTCCCAGATAGCTCACCCAGGTCTTGCCAAAAAGGCAACATTAGTGGTTTCAGAGTCCAAAGAGGCAAGTGGAACCTTGGCCTAACGGTGTGGGAACAACTGATTAGGCAGGACAATATCTTGGGCAAGTTTGGAGTGTTTGCCAGCCAAGACAGTGAAAGGAATTGTACTGATATTTCCTGGGCTTGTTTTAATACTGAAAGCAGTTGGAGACTTTCGCTTGGGTTTAAAAACAAATTGTATTCTCATTCTCAGCTTTTTTTCATGTTGATGATGAAAGAGCAAGCTCAGTAATTGGCTAATCATTGTGAAAAAATGTGGTGTTTAGTAATAATAGTTAAAGGAAATAACATTTTTACTGATTCATTTTTAGAAGTAATTGATTTTAATTATTTGGCCTAGTCTGCTGTCGTTGTGTATACATTATCTAGTTTGTGTACTAAATATGTAATTTTCCTTTATTCCCAATGTATGATGATTTATCCTTGAAGTAAATAGAAATAAATAATCCAAACATCAGCTTTTAAAATTTTGATAATTTGTAGTGAAAATTGAAACATTTTAGTAATTGTCAGTATTTGTGATAATGGGGAGTTCGTAAGGTAATTTCTGATTATGTGACATGGCTGACATGGTGCCATTTAATAGAGCAGGTAAAAAGTTTTTACTTTTGAAAGTGTTTATTATTACCATTGTTTTAGGCATATTGTTTATATGTAGGAAAGAGCAGTATTTTGTGAGTATTATTATGAAATGTATTATATGATTTAATTTCTAGTGAGAAAAATATATATGTCCACTGTTCAAGGGATATAGTGATAATATGCTTCTTATGATATATAACATTGTCATCATTCTCATTCAACTGCTTGATGAGTTGCACAAGTTAGAAGATATCAGTATTGAAGTTTTATCGACTAGAAAAATCAAATTTCTCTTGCTCTCTCACAGTATGAGCTTGTTAATGATTTTGAATATATGTGATACTTCTTGTAGTTATTGGCTTATATATATTTTTCTTGATTTTGGAGACAGATTTGATTTGTCTCAGAGCTATAATACTTTGAAAGAAGTTTATGTATTGAACAGGGTTTCCTTTGCTCACCCAGGACCAAAAAAATGTATCTGCAGTATTATGTATTGTTATCGTATTTAAGCCAGTTATAAACCCTGTTGGAGATTTGTATTAATAAGAATAAAAAAAGAAAAGATTCCAGTGTTATATTTCTGTTTATCCTCAATGTCGCTGACAAGATGAAGAATGTTTGCTTCAGTGAGTCCTCAAGACGCCAAGCTACCTTATCTTCGTGGAGTTCTATCCTCTTTGTTATTATTGTTATTTTTTTGTGTTCTTTTTCTTTCTCTATTTATATGTAAATAGAGTTTGTTTTGTATGTTGTTCCCCCACAGTGGATGTGAGGTTTATGGTTTATGATTTTGTGTTTGTTTTGTTTGTGTATTGTCATTTACCTTTTGTTTTTATTATTTCTTTTATTTCTTCTGTGTTTATTGTATTTGCCAACATTTTTATCTGTCTATATTTTTATTTTGTTGTTAGTCCTAGTCTTTGTTTATATGGCTGTAGCATATATTTTATATTATTTTCTCATGAAATATCTCACAATGGCAGAATATCCCCAACCAAAGAGTTGGGCAGCTCCCTTTGGCGGGGGGGTTCGGCCAGTCCGGCCCGGGGGCCCCATGTGCGCTCTCAGCCCCTCAGTTCCATCACCTCCACACTCGGCTCAGCCAGAGGTCAGGGACTCAAGTTCCTGCAGTCATCACGTGATACACTCAACCAACCTGTGCCTACTGCATCCTATAGGAGCTACAGGTAGGACTCCATTGTTTTCTGTGATACATTTTTGTATCACCGTTTAGGACAGTAAGCACGATATAATACAGTAAGTCTAACATTTGGTATGTAATTAGTCCTGAGAATAGTTTGCCAAATGCAAATTCACCAAATGTGATTAATAAAACTAATGGGAAAAAATCTATGCAGTTTTGCTTGTTTCACATAAAAAAACTGATTTCTTTGTGTAGCATTCTCAGATATCATTATACAAAATTAGGTAGGCAAAGCAAATAAAAAAATGATATGGAAATCATTATTCTTTATTTTGTGATAAGGAAAGGGAGATAATCACCAACAACTTGTTTTCAAGCACTGCAGTTCAATCATCCTTGCTTTGTCATGCAAAGTGTACCTTGTGAACTCCCTTTAACCCCACACTGAAGGGTAACAGAAATCTTTGAATGTAATAAACTCTGGTGATTTTGGCAATGGCCAGACAATGGGCACGGGAGTCAGCTACATGTAGCAGAACTTCCTGCTCCATACATGGCCATCTGAATGATAGGACTGTCACATGTTGATGTTATTCATTTACTCTGAGATAATTTACACTATTTAAGGTAAATTTAAAGAGAATGGGTTAAATTCAATTTTGACAAAAATATGGTCCCCTGAAAGCATTTACATGCTCATTAACTGTGAGGCATGGTAGCCAAAACTAGGTTTTTCTTTGATTTATTTCTCATCAGCATTTTAGCACATATGTATACATGATATAGTTCTTTGCATGACAGTTGTATTCCAATCACTTCCTTTGTGCAGACGAGTGAGTGAGAGTGGCAACAGGAGCACTTCAACCGGGTGACCTCCGTGGTAGTGCCCGGACAGAGCTGGCAGGGACACCACAGACTGATGCTTCAAGTGTAGCAGATGCCACTGCTGCCCGCAGGGTCACCCGCAAGAATAGTCTACGAGACCGCTTACGGCAGCTGCCGGCATCTCTGACTTTGGAGCGACGCCGGCAAGTTACAAGCAGAAATGGTCAGCCTGCACAACAACAGCAACAGCACCAGCAACAGCACCAGCAACAGTACCAGCAACAGCACCAACACCAACAGCAATATCAAAACCATCCAAACCAACAGCAACAGCCAAAGCCAAAAATCCTTCCCAAGCCCAAGGACAGCAGAGACGAAGTGGAGTATGAAGTGATGCATCCACCTGAGGGAGTGCTGAAGAAGGTGAGTCTCTCCATGGGACAGGAGGCTGACCAGGATGTGTATGTGTCTATTGTGGAACAGCGAGTGCAGGACGTGAATGCTACATCAACAGAAGCAACACACCGCCAATACCCACACTATATGCTGCCTACCCGTGCTAGCAGCCACCACATGCCAACCAGGCCCTCCTCAGTAGACCTGGATACACGTGCCAGCCCTAGCAGGAGCCCCAGCAGGAGTGGCAATGGACGCTGGAGTGGCACGCCGCCCCCAAGTGGTCGCTCCAGCCCTTCCAAACTGGACTTGAGTGGCAGGCGAGGCAGTGTTGGGGGGGAGTCTCCCCTACGACCCAAATCACCAAGAAGAGGCTCCTTGGATTGCTTGGCCTCTTCTCGGCCAAGAGCTCTCTCGCCACCTATATCCCCTCTACACACACCCACACGCAGCTCACATGGGTCAACCAGCAGTTTACTGGCCTCAGAGGAATATCGTGAAGGCTCTCCAGAAAAACTTTGGATCAGCTCACTACGGTCTGACCACTCTCGACAGAAGCCAATATGCCGTGCATCCCCAGAGAAAAAGGATGGGAGAACCCGCTCTGGTTCAGGAGAAGTTCCAGCCTCTGACCGCCTGAAACAGACTGCACTCTACCATCCCCTTCAGATGCGCAACAGGGTGGACCCCATGAAGGCCACTTTTGAGTTGAGCTTAGATCCTCACACATCACAGATTTACACTAGCAATTTGATGAACTTAACCGAGTCCAGCCCCACAGGTAGTAAGCCTCATATCCTTGGAGAAGTTGCTGAAGCCAAGGTCACAGTTGTGTCTCCAAAGAGGCAGCCAAGGGAGCCCCTAAGGATGCAGTCTACCCCTCGCCCAGAGGTACCACCCAGGACCAAGTTTCTGTCGCCCAGTGAGCGCACTCTCCCTTCTGGTACAGTTCTCTCTACCAGTGCCTCTACACTACCTCCACCGTCATCCTCTGGTCTCGGTGCCTCATCCTCCACCAGGTCAACATCCTCACTGCCAAGCTATCCCTCCCCTCAGGTCTTGGCATCACCTGAGAGACAGAGTCTTGGGCAGGGGGGGCTGAACCTTGGGGCAGGCCAGACAAGGACTTCCAAGCAAGTTCCAAACCTCACCATTCGTGCCCACAGTGAGGAGAATGATGCACTCAGAACGCCTCTCAAGGTAGGACCTGCAGAAAGTTTTATTAGTTTTAAAAACAGTACTGTTTTATGAAAATATATAAATACAAAATGTTTATTTTATTATATCTGGGACAGCCATAATTGGGTTATTATTATTACTTTTTTTTTGCCATATGCTTTCCGTTGAGAGGTAAGAAAAAGGGCAGTGTGCCATGTTTTCCTGTCTCTGAGTTGTCTTGACTGTGTAACAGTTAGTAATCAATAAATAATTTTTCAGTTCACAAAATGGATAAAGTTATATAATCATTGAGTGGGTTTACACTAATATGGTTCACAGTAGCCAGATACTTAAATGAGTATCACTTGTGAGGCATCTTAGTTGTGCGACTGTAACACTTCCCTTTCCATCCCACAGCCTGCCATGGGAGTCTCTATGATAGGCAAGCAGCGCAGAACTCCAGGCATCCTGTCACCCCGTGATGTTTTTTTCTCCTCACCTCCATCCTCGCCGACAACCCCTTTCTCCCCCAGTATTCCGCCACTAATGTGTGCATCATCTAGCACCAGTATTGGGACGCAAGCCATACCAATCACAACTCACCAGTACAGCTCAATTGTGAAGGCAAAGACGGGCAAATTGCGGCAACAGAAGGTAGGGCTTAGTTCTTTAATTTTGTCAACAGTTAGCAGTTGGAAACTCAATTCCTATTAGAAATTCAGTTTAAGGAGATTACCTGTGATCCCTGTTTTCCCTGTTATATAAAACTTTGGCAGGTAAAATGAAACGGTTGAAAGGAAAAAGTCATTGGACTTGGTACCTTTCTTTCTTTGAGGTTTGTAAGTTAACTTTTTACACTACACAACGCACATAGTCTATTCTCTGTCTCTTGCGTTCCTCTATGTATGTCCTCCCAAATTTTAACTAAGTCATTATTTGTATAAAGGCCCAATTAATGGATTAAGAGAAATTTGATATATATATGGCTTACTCTTCAAATACTTCCTTTCAGATCCTTCCACACTACCCAGGCATGGAATACCCACCAGTCTTTGAACCAGGCTCCTATTCACTGTGTGGCAGTCCCCCTGAGCCACCCATCTACCAGGTCCCAGGAACACCTACAACTGTTGTTCCAGAACATCAAGCTGTGAATGTGAATGTGGCTGGTGGAATTTATCTTCCAGAGATGGAATCTTCTGATGGAAGTGAGGGATCCCATAATCTACAAACTGAGAACCGGGAAGCGAAGACTCAGTTAAATATATATGTCCCCAGTTTTATAAGTTCAGGGAATGGGTCAAGTTCACATCCAAATCTGGCAATATCATCCACATCAGGTACAAGATCCCACCAAAACTTGTATGTAAGTTCACCCTCTGTGTTAAGGTCACATCAGAACTTGTATGTCACTTCACCATCAGGATCCATAAGTCACCAAAACGTGTATGTAAGTGCTCCTTCTCGGTCCAGTGTTCAGCAGGGCAGTGAAGTTACTGTGCCACACAGGCCAGTTACTATAGGCTTCTCCGGGCCTGGATGCAGTTCCTACCAAAATGTGTTTGTAACAAGTGTTAGTGGGTCTGGAGTAAGCAAGGAGAGGCAGAAGTTAGTGAGTAGTGTTAATCTTGCAGAGGAAGAAGATACTGTGGCAGTGCTGAGGGTAGCCAATTCTCTTTCAAGGCCGCAAGGCCCACCTAGATTGCTGCTTCCTGGACCTCCAGAGACACCTCCAAGTGACAGTGAAGCAGACCTGACAACTTCTTCCACACAGACAGAAGCTTAGGTGTGGAGTGACTCAAGTGCTTGTTCACTATAAACCATAGGTGCATCTTACTCCGGGTGTTGATTTGAATGGTGCTGCAATGGTGATTGAGCCAATCATCTGTGATGGAAGAACCTATTTGCGTTTATGGCCAGAACTGCATTTTCTGGTCAGCAACCCTCCTATGGAATGGCTTTAACAGTCTCGGGCTTTCATAGTTGTTAGGTATTAAGGTTTTGTTTTTTGCATCAAGATTGTCCCTGCATGTGCTGACATAACCATTACTTTTCATGTGATGAAAAGATGTTCAAAGAAGGGAAAACCTACTGTGATCATGATTTTTCTTAAGTTGTACAGTTAAATGTAATGTAAAAGTTTAATTGTACAGGTACTTCTGTTTATTTTCTGGATGGCATTACACAGAATTCTTTATAGGAAAAGGGCTGCAGAATGAGGCCGTGATAGTTTGTGCCGTATTGGAATACATTTTAGATGAAGTTGCTAGTTATGAAGTTCTCTGAAAGAGTCTAAGTTGTTCATAGTGTATAGGATATGGATATATAGGAAAACAACATAATAAAACCTCTGTGTGTGTGTGTGTGCGTGCGTGCTTGCGTGCGTGCGTGCGTGCGTGCGTGCGTGCGTGCGTGCGTGCGTGCGTGCGTGCGTGCGTGAGTGAGTGAGTGAGTGAGTGAGTGTGTGTGCATGCGTTTGAGTCCTTGATTCCACTTGCATGTACATGTAAAAAGTACGTATGTAAACCATCTGTATATATTGTACATGTGTATGTGTGCAAATGTATGCTCAGATATACAGGTGTAGGTATGTATATTGTTTGTATGTCATTTTATTTTGGTTAACAAGGTGTTCAAAACTCTGCAGCAATAATTCAGGTGTTTATTTCTGCATAGGAAAAAATATTACCATATGCTTATTCAATCTCTGAGATGAAAAGCTTGAATATGTATTCAACTTCAAAATGTTTGGGACGTACTGAGTGATTCATAAAACTTTTTTGTGTTCTGTATCTCAGTGCATTAATATGAAAAAAGAACTTTACACAAGTTGCTGAAAGCACAAAAATATAAATGTTTAAACTTATATTCTGAAGTCATAAAGAAAAGTTATTTGATTTTCTGATGTAGTTATGATATATTATGATAAAAGAATCTGTCATATCTCTCTATAGATTTATTTCATTTTTTTCTGGAAATTAAAGATATGATTATTATTCTCATTGTAAGGAAGAAACAAGGATTATAAATTGTTATAAAAATAAAGATTACAAGTTTTATTATTATTCATTTTAGACTCCAATATTCTTTTATATTTCTTTTCATATATTTTGCCAGAGTAGTTATTTCTAACTGCTTGAAGATTGGCTCAAAAATAGTTTAGAAAAAATATGGTAAGAATAAGAGTGCCTTGTGCAACTTAGTCAAGAGAAAATTTTAGACTGGTGAAGATGGGACTGAGCTCATTTTACTTAGGTGCTTGGTCTTATATTCATATTAATGCATTTTCATAAATATAGAAAGCAGGCTCCTATTGAAAAAAATGCAAAATAGGAAAGTAGCTGATTGGATATATCCTGGCCAACTTCTGGAAAAGAATGAGACCATTGGAGGGCAGAACTTCTATCCTGAGTGAGACCCACAAGAAAAAAAGTGAATTAGGCTATTTATTGTGAAGCTGTACACATATTGTTTTCATCAACCATCTACATTGATAATGCAGATACTGTATATTTACTATAATTTAGTGTCATGGACTAATATATATTAGTCCCCCCCCCACACACACACACAGCTATCGAATCTGCTTTTGTGGCCGTACAAGTGATAAGATGCAGTTGGATTACCTGTGGTTGAACTCGCCACAGTTGTAGCGCCACTGGCGATGGCTGATTGGCCTAGGCCTATATCCCCCAGTATGCTGTTTGCTTTCCCAAGAATTTACATCAGACTAGAAATCCTGGACCAGTTTTCTCTTAATTTTTTTTTCTGCATGTTAGTGTGCAGATTATATCTATGTCTACCTTGTATATTGCTATGGTTTTCTGATTGTATTTGTTTCTCTTCGTGAATCAATGGTCTGCTACGATTATTGTTAATTTGAAAAGGCATACTAGTTCTCTTAACGTGATTCTAATAATCAGCTAGTTTAATTTATATGTTTACATTCCCTACGGATTGTTGTCCGTAGTCTAATAACACCTCTATTTAGGAGTCTGGAATTTGGTTGAGTTTGAATAACTTTAATTCTATTTTAGAGCTCCATTCTTTTGGCTTGTTAATGAAGCAGAGTTGGTACTTCTCAGAGTTGGTACTTGTTCACATGCAAGTATATCCATATCCTCTTTCCTTGCCTTAAGTTTTCCTGGTAATGACCATAAATTGTCCAAGATCGTATTTGGATTTAACTTCATCATTTAAATAATGAATCCCACCGTAGATGATGCATCTAGATGAATCTGGTTCAACTTCTCGACGACACAGCATCTCAGGGTGTCAACGTTGGCGCCCTCAGTGATGTGGCAATCCTTTCCGAAGTCCGTTGCCTTCACTTGGCACAGATTCGTGTTTTCCTGTAGCAGCGATTTTCGTGGGTTGAAGGGGGGACTCCGCTAATTCAGCACCAGTAACAGCTGTGTTCCATCCTTCACTCACCTTCTTCTCCAGGGTAGAAGACGCGATCATTGAGTTTGTTGAAGGTGAAGTCACGTAAGCACTCTGGATTAGGTTGTTTAGATCTTCGATGTCTGAATTCTTTTTTCATATTACCTTTCTCATTTCTTGGAGCTCAAGTGGAATGTTTTGGAGAAATCGCATGATTCTTACTCACGCTGACTGATTGTTTATTGGCGTTTCATCCTTATTATATTGGCAAGTTTGTCCTTGGTCATCCAAATTGTTTCAAGCCTATGTTGCGGCGGTGTTTCTGTAGTTTAAGTTTGGTAAAGCTATTAAAGAGGTTGTCCTAGGTAGGATTCTCCAATGAGATAACCCTTGACTCTTCTCTCGCGCTCATGTCTGCAGAATTCAACGGAGGTAAGGTATTCCGCAGCGATTCGCGCGTAAGGCTGTGCGCGAGGTTCAGGTGGTAGCTGCTGGGAGAGAGAGAGAGAGAGAGAGAGAGAGAGAGAGAGAGAGAGAGAGAGAGAGAGAGAGAGAGAGAGAGAGAGAGAGAGAGAGAGAGACTGCCGCGAAGTGGTCACTTTGTGTTTGGCCTTAGGGATCCCTCATCCCGTGGTCGGACGCTCCACTGGGAACAGTAGAAAATTCCTCCCACGTTATTAACTGATGACAGCAAGGACCTGTTCCAGGTAGAGATTAGGGAACTCACTGAATTATGCGAAGGCTAAAGGAAGAATTTGCCAAGGAGAACACATCCTACATTTCTTTGAGACCACTTCTCAAACTGGCTGAGAAAAGGGATTTTGTTATCACTGTGCAGGACATTATAAACAACATCTCTGCTACAAGGACAAGCCTTGAAAAGCGTGGTGTGCGATCTATTGCTACTTCTGCTATGGCACAAGAGTGGAAAAGGCACAGTACTGCTAATAGGTACAAATCTGTCCCCCTGAGGCATAGAAAACTCAGAGGAGCAAACAAGCACAGGAAACACATTCAATCACTTAAACATTTTCAAGGTAATTCTGGTTTAGTCGGGGAGTACTGTAGTCAATGCAAACGCAAGGAACAGACAGATACCAAGTGTTTGAGGAGGAGCAAGTATAATTACTGTCTGCACCCCGGACATACCGTCCAAGAGTGTCGCACTTGCATAGAGGAGAGGCGAGAATCATTCTTTCATAGAATCTCGAATGAGAAGACAAAAACAACGCCTTAATTGCTCAGGCACTCGGATTTTTCCAGTAGCAGCTGGGCAACAGTACCGGGCCAAACGGCTAGTGCAACGCAGTCTTTCCTGGTCAACCCCACCCTGATATTATTGCATGTGTGGAAACCATCCAAAATGAGTCAGTCCCAGACAATTATGGCCAAATATATGGGTACACAAGGAAGCACGGTACTTTTGGTGGTGTCACAGTCTTGCTTCCGAAAGTTTATCCATCTCCATCTTCCTAACAGATGTCCCTATAATGGTCTCTAATTTGAATTATGCTAGAATACCACTATATTATCTGGCAGGTCCAGAGGAAAACTCAGTATCTGTTTCTCAGCTTTATTGAGGGAACAGACACGCAGATTAAAAGGGATCTTGACGCGGTAGACGTGGCGGAGGCGGCGTCAGCTCCTACGGGTTGAAGGAAAGGTGTTAGCGGTTCAAGGAACGGACTCGGACTGACTCCCTTCGGGTATTTCTGGGTCGCTTCCCCCTTGGGCGTGGGGACACAGCTGTTGTCCCCTCCAAGCGTTTCTCGTTATCGCCGAAGGTCAGGTCATGACCCAGGAGGCGAACAGCTGTCACCCCGGCTCAGGCAGATTTCACTATTAATAGATGTCACACCGCTCTGCCACCTACCCTCGCCTCGCCCTCGAGGCGCTGATAGATTGCTCCACCTCAAGGCTGTCCTACTCACACGCCCGGAGAAATGCTTGACGGCCCAACGTAGACGTCATCCACCTCCGTCCTCTTCGGCGTCCTCCTTCCTGTCCCTCTTCTGGTGTCCCGTCCACGGCGCCGTATACGCGAAGTTCTCGTCGTAGCGTCATACTCTGTAGACGGTCCCCGACATGGTGATTCCTGAGTTTCTAGCTATCCGCGGGGTTCCTCGCCATCGACCGCGTGCCTGGGGTGTGGGTATCGATGACCAGGCTAATAGCAACCAGACCATGCACACAAGGGCCAAGATAGGTGGAGAGAAAGATATGACAGGTGTGTGTGTGTGTGGGGGGGGGAACTACAGCATTACTATCCGATAAACAATAAGCCGTTTTTTTTTTTTTTTTGTGATAGACCGGAATGATCAAGGCAATCCGCAAAGATCTACTTGAACCTCGAGCGTTCCGATAAAAGGATAGAGTAAGAAGTGCAAACTACATATACAAGTACTCAGTGCCTATGGACATTGCTGTTGTACAAGGATAGGTCCGTGATATGGGGGACACGAGGAAGCACGCTCGATGGCCTTACTGCCGATACGATCCTCCTCCCTGTGCATCCGATACGCTTTCGCATAGCACACTCTATAACGGCTATTCGTACTCTAGTACAGTGGCTGACAGGGACGCAAAACACACGTAAAGGGGTGAACACATGCTACGACGACGCTACGACTTGTCTAAAGGGTCAAAAGCGCCGCGTGGAGGCCACGGTCAGCTGCCCGGAGAGAGGGCGGAGCTGACCTACCGCGCTGGTCGCTTGACACGAACTCCCGGTCAAACGAGGTCAGATATAAAACGTGACCTCCGCCCTCGCTGAACGGGTGGTTCTTATTTGGGACATTTGGATCCACGTGGAAAACAGCCACGTGGTCCACTGGTAACAGAAATAGAATTATCCACATCCTGTAACAGAAATAGAATTATCCACATCTTATATTGCTCGGCCACCTACTCGCGCCTCGCCCTCGAGGCGCCTTCAAGGGTGACCTAACTTGGCTGGTCGTCTCGTTCTCGTGCGTTGTCCTGGTTCAACTTCGTGGCTGCTCGTCCATGTTGTCCTCATCCTCCTGGTCCCTGGTGTAATCTGCTCGTCCTCGATTATCCACACGTCCTCGAAAGTCTCGCACAGGTCCTCCTTGACTTCAGATTCGTCTTGACCTCCTCGTAGTCCTGGCCCAGGCCTAACTCGGCGGCGTCCTCGTCCACACGTCCTCACAGATCTCGTCCAGGTCCTTCTCGCGTCCACACGTCCTCGTAATCTTCGTCCGGATCTACGGGCGTCGGGGCAGGGGCGGCATCTCGGGGCGGCTTATACCTGCGCTACGAGCTCCTGGAGTTGACCGGATCTGCCGGCGTCCGCCAGGCGTCGCCTATGCACAGCATTCTGGGGTGACTGGTACCTGCGGCAAAGGTGCTGGTTCGCTGGATCTACGGGGAGTCCGGCAGGCAACGCCCGTCCACTACACTGGGACGGCTTAAAACCTTTTCTGACGAAAATCCTGGTCTGTGGGCCTATGGCGATCTTCGATGACGTCCTTCTCACAGCATCCTAAGGGTCTTCCTTCGGTGCCGTGTCGGTCCGACTGCAATATAAAGTCGGGGAGCCAGATCATACACGTAAGGGCCAGAGTAAGAGAAAAAGAAAGGCAACAGAGAAGATGGGGTGGTAATTACCACTAGCCGGTTATTCATAACAATTTACGGTTTTTAATGTTGGTTTTTAACTTATTTTCGTCTTTTTTTTCATTTTGTGTTTTATTTTCACAAAGGTAAAGAAAATAGAAGAGGGAGATGTCAGTAGCGGTCCGCATAGACCTATTTGAACTACCAACCATCTCTGATAGATATGAGAATAGATAAGGGAACGACATCGGCGATCCGCGAAGATCTATTTGAACCATAGTCGTCACACAGATAAGAAATAGATGTAACTTGTACTTTATGTATGAACCACTCGTCACGACGGACAAAATTGTGGGCTAAAGAGATACATAATAAATCTTTACGCCGGCACTAAGACAGCAACCAGCCTTATTAATGAAAAAGGGTCAGTGTCTTTTGTCCTGCGTGTGTGAGTGAGGTGAAGGTGTGTGTGTATGCATGTGTGAGTGACAGCTAGCGTTAATGAGAGGGAAAGCGAGTGACCTCACACAGAGAATGAATCATAAACACGAAAATTAACGTTCACTATAACAAAACTGAAGTAAATTAGCAATGCTAGCTATTTAAGATTATTTCAACTACCACATTGAATTCAGCATATAATGATATGCGACAGAATCTACGCATGAATGAATGGTGACATGAAAAAATATTCGCCAATTTTTTATCAAGCAAATCTTCTCGGGGTCAGAAATCTGAACTGCCGAGGTACATGTCTAGCTTTGCACGTCAGACTTCAATAAAACTCAATAACGGGGGGATCCTATACCCAAATGCCGTATATGACTGAAGCGACTCGAGTCAGGAATATAATATCCTGCTCTCTTCTGCGTATCTGCAATGGGCGCTCGCAAAATTCCCGAAGGATATATAAATTTTCACGAATCACACAAACGCTTGGGGGGTACCCAAAACATGCAAGCGACTTCAAGAGGGTGAGTCTGGTGTGATTAATAAGCGAATAATGATTCTAGCTTAAACCCTAGTCCTACATTAATTAACGGACATAACCGCGGGTCACACTGACTCAAAAGGTGCCGAACGAATAACTTCGGTTTATTGCACCTAATTTCGAACGACGGAGCGCAGATCTATTAGGCGTTTACGCAACCCCGGGGCAATATCAGGCAATCCTGTGCACTATGATATGGGGGAAGATCCTACGCTATATCCAAATAATACAATTTTGTTACCTGCTTCGCTCTAGCGCCGATAGAACGTGTCACCAAAAAGCAATGTAACAATGATATGTTTGCTTCCAAATTAGAGGGAACCAAGTGGTCATCTGACCCTACCCACGCCGCCACCCACCGGGAAAAGAGAAAGTGAGGTCAGGTCAAGACAGGAAAATAACCTTTTTCTAATCCAAAGGGACGGTCAGGTCGGGGGGCGAGGGTTAGGAACGAGATAAAATGAAATGGTATTCGTGATAAGATAAAATCACGAACGCGTTAAATTCGTTGCAAATGAAACAATGTAAATCTCTAAAAAACGAGAGAAAATAATTAATTACTTAACTAACGAACGATATTCATGTTTATTGATCACATACTCGATCACACGGAAATGCGATCTGAGGTGGAAGAATAGTGGAGAACGTGCCATTTGCTGTCATTAGCACCTTTTAACCCAACAAAAAACAACGGCTTAACACATGTATGGGAGAAGGAAGGGAAAAGAAATAAGAAAGGGGCCCAAACGTGTACTTACGTGTTTTTTTCTTAGCCATGTCTTGAAGCGGTCGAGCGGATTTTCTTCGGGGGTGGTGTGTCCGTGTTGCATCCAACAGGATGCAACGGCCCTCGCTGCCACCAGATATAACGGCTATTCGTACTCTAGTACAGTGGCTGACAGGGACGCAAAACACACGTAAAGGGGTGAACACATGCTACGACGACGCTACGACTTGTCTAAGGGGTCAAAAGCGCCGTGTGGAGGCCACGGTCAGCTGCCCGGAGAGAGGGCGGAGCTGACCTACCGCGCTGGTCGCTTGACACGAACTCCCGGTCAAACGAGGTCAGATATAAAACGTGACCTCCGCCCTCGCTGAGCGGGTGGTTCTTATTTGGGACATTTGGATCCACGTGGAAAACAGCCACGTGGTCCACTGGTAACAGAAATAGAATTATCCACATCCTGTAACAGAAATAGAATTATCCACATCTTATACACGCCAAACACTAATAAGAGGAGCAACATGCCTAATAAGGTGACATAAACAGGGTATATAAAGTCTATGTGAAAGTCTGACATCAACCCGACGTCCGCTTCCTGAACCTTACTAACGTGCCGTAGATGCAGCTCCGGGATTGTGACGTTGATTGTCGGCAAGGTTAGGAGCGCCGGCCTAATCGCTATAGGATCTGCAGCGACATCCGTAACGAAGGACTTGATTGCCGGAACTTTTAATGACAGAGAACGCAACCCACAGTGATGAGGCAGGACAAAGGTTCCCTGCAATAACCTATCTGGCTGAAGCTCCTCGCAAGCAATTGTGGCGGCCGTCGATTGATAGAAATAGATCACTGTCGCCTGCGAAAGGCTAAGCATGAAAGGCGAGAGTTGATCGCTCACCTCGAAGGAACAGTGATGTGATCAGGCCACCTGAAACAAGAGCACGAGCACAAGATGGAGTCTGAAGAGATGAAGGTAAAGGTGAAGAAAAACACACGAAAGTGTCCTTGGTAGGCTTCAAACAGGAGTCTAAGAAGTCAGAGGAAGGGAAAGATAGAGCATGACCTCCCAACTCTCTAAGAATAAATGTGTGAGGCACGTGAACCATGTAATATGAAATGTTTGTTTTGTGTGGGAAGGGGTGTACGCGTTACGCCCTAGAGATAGTAGAAGGACGCACTGGAATAATCACAGACAGCCCCGAGGCAGTGAGGAAAGACCTGAGGCTAGCATAAAACCGAGTGCGTTGTCTTAAAGGGAAAAGAGTCTTGACAGAAAATGAAGATACCCTCTTAAGTACCGCGCCCATGTCAACAGGCGAAATCACGTCAGGCGACACCTCTCCGTGCGCCGCACGAATGAGGGTTGTTGCCAAACTATTCAATCGCCGTGTAATTTTGTTTACTGTGCTTTGATATGAAAAAAACTGTTAAAGTTAATGAGGTAAGATGAGAAACCTAGTTTACTGTGCCTACAATCTGACCGACCTTACCTCGCACAGCCTTAAAATCAGTAGCTAATTCCTCAACGTTGTGCTCAAGCGTGTTGACAGCATGAGCAGACGAGTCGAAACTGTGAACTACAGAAGATAAGCTTTCCTTATAATTCCTGAATTCGGATGTAAGAGTGTCGTCATCCACAACTCCGAAAAGTACGTGAGCAATATTGCCAACAAAATTGAATAATCCTCGCCGGGCCCTACCTGTAGGATTGAGAGGCCCTACGAAAGAATTCAACTCTGCAATCGTCGATGATAAGATACGATTGAATAGGCGAATGTCATGTGCATCAGAGAAAGGGTCTATGGTAAGGTTGCACGAAGAGAAATTAACTGGTCCCTGTGGTATAGCATGAGCTTGACGGTGCGGAGGGTGG
>NC_051403.1:29962213-29971557 GCF_015228065.2 Penaeus monodon
TTTTCTACACAGGGTTTAACAAGGTACAAAAGAAAAGATAGTGTATATGGAATCTCTGTTGGCCAAATTGTCACAAATCATTAATAAAAATTAACTCCCATTTCAACACCGATATATATTAATCTAGGTATTCCAAATTATTTTTACATCATTTCAGGCATTTTCCATAAGTCAGACACGCACAAACACACACACAAACACACACACACACACACACACACACACACACACACACACACACACACACACACACACACAAACACACACACACACACACACACACACACACACACACACACACACACACACACACACAAACAAACAAACAAACACACATTCACACACACACGCACGCACGTGCGCACAAACTTACAAGTACGAGTGTTTCATCTCTGACACCATACTAGAAGTGGCGGGGCCCATGTCTGTCAAGGAAGAGCTAGACGAGTCTGGAAGGGCTTAGCAAAGCTATAGTTAACCTCCCCACAAGAAAAGCGCCAAGACTGAGAGGAATCAAGCGTGCAAAGGGATCGCTCCTTGAACACCTGCATGCACTGCTCCGTTAGTACTGGAGGGAAGGTAAAGTTCCGCAAGACATGCGTTATAACTGGCACCCTATTCGAGAGGAATGGAAATCACAGCACCATAACAAATATAAGAGGTTGTCCTTGTTGAGAGTTGCGGGGAAATTTTCGTCTGTGTGGTTCTGAACAGACTAGAAATTAGCTGAAAGAGTATATCCAGAGTCGCAGTGCGGTTTTAGTTCAGAATGTTCCACAACCAACATGATATTCTCTATGTCACAGCTTCAAGGGATATGCTGAAAGCAGTAGTAGTCACTTTATACAATAATTTCAGCCCCAACAAAGGCTTTTAAGCCTTGTGAGCCGTGGTAGCCTTTTATCAAAGTTCTATCAAGGACTGGACGGTTACCTAAGCTCTTGAGCTTGGTGCACTGATATGAGTTGAGTCCATTTCAACGGATCATCAATTTCGACGTGAAGAGCAGAATTAAGCAGATGAGTGCTTGGCCCCACTTTATGCAATAGCAAGCCCTCAAAGCTTTAACTGACGTTATCTAACTTTGCATTGAGTCAGTGCTGCGTAAATAGTCACAGGAAAATCTCAGAATCTAGAATTTTTTTTTCAGCTGCGAGGCTTTAAGTTGACTCAGATTAAAGAAGGTAAACGTTCTGAGAGACACGCACCAGGGTCTGGGATAATGCAAATGACTCTAACACAGAGTGGCTTTTTCTAATGTTTTTTGATGACAGGAAAGGAAAAGAAAGGGGTCACATATTCACATGTTCAATTTGGGCAAGTTCAGACTCTCAGACGGGAATGGTGTCTCTGCTGGTGAGGCTTATCACCGCTCAGCAGGTCCTCAGGGTGTCCGGCTCATATTCAAGGACACAAAAGGCCATTGAAATGATCTTAATGAATGGGAAGTTTTCGACAGGAACGAGCGCTACCTGCGCAGCGGGGAGAACTGCATCTCGCAAGGGAGCGAGACAAAACCAGCAAGCAAGCTCGAACTGCAGCTGCGGAAACTACGCTTAAGTACATCTGCCCTAACATGGTCTACGGTCACCTATTGACTTATGCAATCACTCCAACACCTGTTTATAAATCACGACTCGTCAAGACGGAAATCTATGGCCACTCGTGGCTGACGGATGTTATAGATAATTAAAAAATTAATATACATATTATAATTATGTAATTATAAATATATAACTTATTTTTAAAATATATAATATTTTATATAATATATATATATATATATATATATATATATATAACATAGATATGTGTATGCGTGTTAATAAGGATAAGTCCGATATGCGAAGCTTACCCTCGCCCGGGCTATCCCATGAGGGGACCCGGCCTGTGTCGACTAATGCCGAATCGCTCACGGGTGGTCAGTGGTGCTGACTCGGCTAAAACCTAGTCCTTACCCGCCGTGGTGCCCAGCCAAAAGCAGTAACCTCCGGGCGACAATTGCAAACTTCTCGCGCCCGGCCGGGGGCGCGAACCGCCGACCCCTCGGATGAGAGGGCCGACACGTTACCAATTTTACTAGCCCGGAGGCTTTGTATGCGTGTATAACATTTTATGAATATATATATTTAATAAAAATATATATATTATAGAAAATAATATATATATTATATATATATATATAGAGAGAGAGAGGAGAGAGAGGGGAGAGAGAGAGAGAGTACTGCACACACACACACACACACACCACACACACAAAATATTTTAATTATATATATATATTATATATATAAAATATAATTTTATATATAATATATATGTATATATATATATATAATATAGATAATATATATATGGGATATATATATAATATATAAATAGGTATAAAATAATATAATATGTATAATATAATATATATATATATAGTATATATATTATAGATAAAATTTTATAATATATATATATATATTATATATATATTCTTCTCTCTCTTTTTTTGTTTTTTTGTGCCAACATCGATACGGTGATATCATGTTGTATGTTTGTATGTATACACACATATATATATTTTATATGTATCTATATGTGTACAAACACAAACAGAATAACATATACATGAGAATGAGAAGAAAACATCCACAATAAGAACTCAAACTGAATCATTTCAGTTATTTGTTCGTCTGATAAGAGCTTTTGACGAGTTCGAAACGTTACGATTTAATTTCATTTCCTAGTGTGGCTGTTTCCATTTCATGCATGTCATGTACATTTGTCCAGATGCACAAAACTGATTTTTTCCGTAATGCACCATCAAAAACAAGGTATAATTCTGTGTGCCTTCTAGCAGGAAACAGAGAAAGGCAGACGAACAAAGAAATATGCATGCATATAAACACAAACCGCACACAAAGAGTGTTGGGGCAGAGAGATCAGTATCATCATCGTACCAATAATACCCATCCAGAAGTATTAGGTTACTCATGTCTTTTATTAGATTTCTGATCTAAGACGGATCGGTTCCCGACGCGCATCCTCGTGCTGTTACCCAAGAAATGACGGACGCTTCGTGGTCGCAAATTCGTTGTTTCCCGCCACAGACTGCAGGGTTATTTTTGTGCGGGTGTAGTTTAGGGATAGAGAGAGACTGCTGGGTTATTTTTATCTATCATTTTTTCCTTTGCAATGCGAGTTTAGGGATGTGAGAACGCGTTGTATTTTCACAGTATTTCACCGATCATAAACTTTTATTCACCATTAATGTAGTATAGCACTGTACCTCACAACAATCCTTCATCCACGGCAACACTTTCATTCACCTATAATCCATCCACACACTTCCTAGAGCCCTGGAATTTTATTTCCCTTTTTGACCACTTCGCTAGTCACTTGATTCGTAGACCTTTATTCTCCACTGCCATCCATTCACAGAACTTCCGTCCTTACTTGACTCCACTCACAATATTTCATTCGCCACTTCATATCATTCACAAGACATCATTCTCAAAGAACTTCATACCGCTTTTCACTACATTCTCCAAGTCACTTCATTCACAGACGAGCAACCTCGCTTCATTCACAAAACCACATTCTCCCCGTCATTTCATTCACAGACCCTCATTCACCCGCCCCTTCATTCACACCCGATGTCAGACCACGCGCAACGCCGCCGCTAATCGCCCGTAATTCCCCGAGCCTCCTCCGCCGCGCCCCGCCCGCCGCGCGTCTCTCGCGGCGCCGAAATGTCATCCGAGCTGCACAGAGAGATTCTTCCGCGCCTGCCGGTTGGGAGCGGCGGCTGGCCTGGGGGTGGGGAGAGGGAGCTCGTCTGGGGGTTCTGCGTACGTGTGCGGGAATAAACTTCCATTAAATACTGTATTCATGCAAACATGTACATACACACACACATGCACATCCGCACTCATACACGGACACAAGCACGCTGTCTCTCTCTCTTTCTCTCTTTTACACACACACACACACACACACACACACACACACACACACACACACACACACACACACACACACACACACACACACACACACACATACCACACATACACCATTTATGTGGAAGTACACAAATCAAGGGCCGAAATAGACTCGAACACTATGTCACATATATTCATGGATTATTGCGGCGATGCAGAGTTAAGAAACGGTGATATGACTGGAGTACATATCTTTTTTTTATATTTTTCTTCTGCCACGATTCTTCTGCAGCATTACAGGGACCTGCTGCGCTCGCCGCAGAAAGCGATGGTTATCGCAATGCACAAACACACATTCCCTAAGGACAAAAAAAGACACACACTTGCCCCCCAGAAAGCCACACACACAAAACACATCACACAAACACCACCACCACACCCTACACCACACACCCACACACACACACACAACACACACCACCACACCACACAGACACACAACACAACACACACACCACACACACCACACACACACACACACACACACACACACACACACACACACACACACACACACACACACAACACCACAAAACACAAAGCACACCACACAACACAACACACACAAAAACACAACACACACACAACACACACAACCACACACACCACCACACACCCCCCACACACACACCACACAGACAAACATAAACACACATACAAAAAAAAGACACCACGCACAAAACACAAACACAAAAATAACACACAACAAAAAAACACACAACGACAAACACAAAAACACACACAACACACACAGAGCAACACGACAACGAACACAACACACACACACAAAAGAAACACACACACACAGAAAGAGAGGCAGACAGACGAAGGCAGAGAGGGAGAGAGGCAGACAGACGAAGGCAGAGAAGGAAAGAGGCAGACAGACGAAAAGAGAAAGAGAGAGAGGCTGACAGACGAAGATTGAGAGAGAAGCAGATAGACGAAAAGAGAAAAGAGAGAGGCAGACGGACGAAGAGAGAGAGAGAGGCAGACGGACGAAGAGAGAGAGAGAGGCAGACGGACGAAGAGAGAGAGAGAGGCAGACGGACGAAGAGAGAGAGAAGAGAGGCAGACAGACGAAGAGACAGGGTGTAGCTTGTCACCACTCCGCCCTCGGCACCCCGGGAGACGGAATCTCTTAGGGTCTCACATCTACCTTCCTTAGTAAACCCACAAGCCCCACCCTTTTTATAAAATTAAAATTTTAATTTTTAAAAGGGTTTATTAAAAAAAAAACACACACACACACAACAACACAACACACAACAAACCCACCAAACACAAAATAATAATTATTTATTAATTTTAAAATTAGAATTAAAAATTAGATAAATAAAAAGGGGTTTTATTTTTTTAATAATTAATATCATCTCAAGTATCCCTATTAATCTATCTACACACTATCTATTATCTATATTATTATTATTATATATTTTTTTTTTAAATATTATTATAAATAATATTAATAAAATTTTTCGTTGTTGGGTTTAAGGGGACACTGTTTCTGAAAGATTTGGCCGAAAGACTAAAAATTTTTCCCTTCCCCCAAATTATCTATAATATTTTTATTATATAGGGAAATATTTAGATTTATAATTTTAACCCAAAACCCCCACAACATAATAAAATTATTATATATATATAATATTAATATATATATATATAATATTTATTTTAATATATATAATATATATTATCAAATAATATATTTAATTTTTGGGAAAAAAACCCCCCCACCCCCACTACCATTTTTTTATTTTTTATAAAAATAATAAAATAAATATTTATATATAAATAATTTTTAATATATATTATATTATATTACAAAAAAATCCCACACACAACAACCACAAACCAAAACAACACCACACACACAAAAAAACAACCCCAATTATATAAATTTTAATATATTATAAATTTATATTTTATATAATTATATTAATATTATATATTTTCCCGGGGTAAACAATAAAACGCATTGGGGTTCCCCTTGAAAAGGGGATGCACCCTATTACTCCCTATCCGGGGGTTTTGCGGTGAGCTGTGGCAGTGGATATCTGGTGAAAAAACCTTGGGTTCTAATGTTACGGGGTTTCACCAAACAAAAATGTCGGCGTTTCGTGAAAAACTTTTTTCAAAGGGGAAAAAGGATATTTTTCCTCCTAGTTAGTTGGGGGACGCGATTAGAAGGAGCCGGTTTCCACTCAACTTTTTTTTCTCCTGACAAACCTTCACCAATGATTAATACAAAAATTTAAAATTTTTACCACATCGCCCGTCGCGTGGGTATCAAGGGGCGCGTTTCAGTGGGAAAACCGGGCTGAAAATTTTAAATAGCTTGGGAAAGACAAAGAAGTAAAGAAAAACTGTCCAAATTAAGAAACGCTTTAAAAAATCGGAACGTGGAACGAAAGGAAATGAAAGAGAGGGGGAAATTACATACGTCTGTAACGAAATGGATAGATACAACTTTCAAATATAGGAAAAGTGGACCAATTGGAAAGTAATAAAGTTTCAAAGCTAAGAAAACAAGACAGTTTTTTTTTTCTGGAAAAGAAAAAGGGAAAATTATAGTCCGGAGTTGCTATGTTCTCACAAAAAAAAAATGCAAATGCACTGATTGGGTACAGCCCAATAAATGTCGCATTTTAAAAGTCAGAATACAAGTTAAAACCCTTTAAAACATTGTATTAAAAATGCTAGCACCCAACCCCAAAATTGCAAATGAGAAAAATGGAAATTTTTTAAACACTCTCCCAAAAAACTTTTGACACAATCCCTAAAAAGAGATGTAAAAAATAATCATGGAGACCCAAAAACCAAAATAGGCAAAATGTCAAAAAATGATACCCGTGGAAAATTCGGCCCTTTGGGATATAAAATGAAAGAGGTGAAGATTTTTTGAAAATTTTGAGCTAAGAGGTTATAGAACAAGTTCCAACCCCACCCAAGCACTTTAAAGGGTTTTCCCCGACAAAAGAACACGAACCAAATTTAATAAATTGGTTAACCAAAAATGAAAGTTTTAAAAAAATGAAGACAAGACCTGGTGCCACTGCAAAAAATGACCCCAAAATAAACTTCGACTTTAAATAAGATCAAAAAGAGGAGCGTCCAAAACCACCCCTTAAAACTGATACAAAACTCTTTATAAACAATTTACAGAATTACTTGTCAAACAAATTTGAAATACCTCAATTTGAAGGATAAAAAAACCAAAAGAGTTTGGGGGAAAAAGGAAAAGAATCCTGCTGAGCGCTGTTAAGAAACTATCGCCAAAAAAAAAAAAAAGATAAATTCCCCCTGGATATCTGAAAAAAAAAAAATGGAAAAAGAAACAAGAAGACCCAAAACAAAGGGATCTTCCGTTGAGGAAGTAATTCAAAATAAAAAAATTAAAAGATTTTTTGGACGAGAAAGGAAAAATATTTTAAAATTAACATTGCCCAAAGAATAAAAACGTTTTCTAAAACACTAAAGTCTAAAAGGGTGAAACATCCAAAAAACAAAAATTTTAAATAAATGGACCTATCAAAAATGAAAAAAAGTTTATTATGGAAAAAAAGTCAAAAAATAGATGGGGAAACAATATGTTAACCCATACAAAAAAATAAAAAATTAACAACAACATTAATTAGACTAATGAAGCAAGATAACCACCCACTGCAGACGAAGTTTAAAAGCCAAAAAGAAGTAAAAAAACAAGACCCGGGAATAGATTAAAAAAACAGCAGAACTAATCAAGAAGCTGGCGAAAGTGTTAAAAACTTTTACAAATTTTTTTACGAAAAATTTGGAACGAAAGAAGATGGCCAGAAACTGGGGAAAATCAGTCTTTACCCCATACCTAAAAAAGGGGAGCACTCCATGCAACAATAAAAAGGCAATTGCATTAATAAGTACAGCACAAAATTTGATGAAAATTATTGCTGAAAGAATGAAGTTTAAAATTTAAAAGAAGAAATTGCAGACGAACAAGCAGGGTTTTTGCCCCGGAAAAGGTACCAGAAACCAGATTTTGAATCTGAAATTGAATAGAGAAAAAAAGAACATCAGAAAAACCTATTTGTGTTTATCGATTATCGAAAGCTTTTTATACTGGTCATGATACCTCGGAATAACTGAACGAATGAAATTTCCCAAAAACACATCCAACAATAAAAGCCCCGTATGACCAACAACAAGCAACGTAAAGAACCACTTATGGGTTAAAAGAATGGTTTGAAGTCAACCAAGGGGTACGAAAAAGGTTGCATTTGTCTCTGCACCTTTTTATATATATTTGAACAATTATGAGAGGTGCTCTGAGAATTTTTAAGGGAATGTAGAAGTTGAGGCACAAAATATAAAAATCTAAGAAGCCGATGATATAGTTTTAATTGCCAGCAGCATTAACTACAGAACTATAGATAAAAATTTGTGAAACAACGAAAAAGGGTGGTTTGTTCTTAAAGCCCCCGAAAACTAAGATCATAAGATTCGAAGATAAACCCCAAAGAACGATGAGAAATGTTACAATCAATGGAGTGGTTGGGAAAAAAGTGAAAGAGTTTCACTTATCTTTGGGGTGCTTTAAGAAATAATATGATGATCCCAGGGGGAAAAAAAAGAAATTACCCTTTAAAAACGCCAAGTTGTTCAAAAATCTGGAAAGCGAAGCATTACCTACGGGCAAAAACGAGGTTATTGAACCATTAGTTTCCCAATTTGGGCATAGGTTTTGAGTGTTTGGGTGCTGAAAAAGATAGCAAAAAAAGGTCAAATAATTTTGAAGTGTTGGTTTCAGACGATACACGTATTAATGGACAGAAAAGAAAAAAAAATGAAGTGTGAGAAAAAAATTGTAAAGACCGGTGTTGGAAAAAAAAAGGGGAAATAAAGTTTATTGGTCATGTGTGAGAATAAAAGATTGAGAAAAAATTGCTGCCCGGGATGGTGATAGGAAACAAGGGAAAGGCAAACCGAAGAAAGATGAGCGAAACATCAAAGATATTTTTTTGGGCGCGATGGTTCAAATGGAAAGAAAAACGAAAATCGAGTTAGTGGGAAGGGTGGTGGGGAGGTCCCGGCGCTCAAACATGAGCATACCGTTATTGATGAGATATAATATTTGGTGTAAATTTGTTTGTTTGTGTGTTTTTGGGGTGTGTTTTTTTGTGTGTGTGTTGTGTGTGTGTGGTGTGTGTGTGTTTGGGTTTTGGTGTGTGTGGGGTGTGTTGTGTGGGGTTGGGGGGTGTGTGGTGTTGTGTGTGTGTGTGTGTGTGTGTGGTGTGTTTTGTTGGTGTGGGGTGTGTTGTGTGTGTGGTGTGGTTGTTTGGGGTTTGTGTGTGTGGGTGTTTTTGTGTGGTGGTG
>NC_051403.1:29971657-30001869 GCF_015228065.2 Penaeus monodon
AAAAAAATATATAAAGTATTTATTTTTATATTACTTCCTTTAACTAGTATATGCATAGTATAAGGTTTCTTTGAGGTATTGAAGCTCTTGGGAAAAAGTATTCTATTATTGAAAAAAGTTCAAAACAAGGAAATTAAAAAGGGAAAATTAGATAAGAAATCAAGTCATTAAATTTTTGGTGAAATAGTTTGTTTTGTCAAGGTTTTACTTTAAATTTTTTTCTTTTCTCTTATTTTAGCATGCATCACGCATAACATACCGAGACAAATTTTATCCACATATACAGAGAGCGACATTAGTATTCTGCATGCTTTCCCTGGCTTTACCCTGATCTGCCACTAAGATTCCTCGACGCCAGACGAGGGTTTAAAAATACTCCGTGTCTCCCTAAGCACAACGGCTGGGGGCTCAGGGTTAGCCAAGGCTCCTGCCCTCACCTCCTGCTGCCTCTCTATCCCGCCACCGCACCATACCCGCACTACCACTACCTCTCGCCTCATTCCATGGGTCATCAGCTCCCCTGCACCACTGCCACAGGGGTGGGTTCTACCACCGTCAGCATCATTACCACCACGTTTGTCGTCTCCGTTGGTACCTTCTGGACGGCCTTTCACCATGGGTGGTGGAATGTCCAGTGCCCCTGTGAGACTGCACTCATGGGGGAAAATAACCTGCGACTTGTAGTGTTGTGTGGAACCGTCACCTATGTTTGTGGTTGCGGAGGATATGATTGTAGTAGGCTTGGGCTGCGACCCACGTGAGGGCCCGGCTAGGACTGCCCCTTGGAATGCCCTTCATGGGAAACCCGAGGGGTTTTGGGCGCCCCCCACTAACTGCTGGAGGAAATCAATCATGCATCTAGACAGAGCATAAGCTGTGGCTGTGAAACTGATGAATACTGTCAAGAGTAATTGCTGAGAAAGGCTTAAGTAAAAAGGAAAAAATTTCAGAAGGTGAAGATTTATAAAAATTAAAATCATCAGTTCTCATTTATGCCTTTCTAAACAACTGTCAGAGAACTCTGTCAAAGTGAAGTATATGGAAAGAAAAAGGGGATTTCATCTATACACAGAGATGATCAAAGAAGATTCTGAGCAGTATGTTCTAAGTGGATTCAAACGCTGCTAAGCAATATATAATTTTGATTAACGGGCCCACTATTCTAAAATTTTTATATTTCTGATATTTTATCATCAATTCATGAACTTTTTTCATAAAGCCCTTAATCATACAATTGATCACAAAAAATTAAAAAAAATTTTAAATTGAGCTTAAAACATGTTTTTAATACAAGATTTTTTCTTAAATAATCAAAAATTATTCTGTTTTGCAATTTTTTTTAGGCAAAATCACCCAGAAAGATCTGCAAACAATTCTTTTTACTTTATGGTGCAAACCCGTCCATACACCATTGGTACAACCCAATAAGAAGTATCCAAAGACAAAAAACCTAAAACCGAAACTACACAGTGATACTAAAAGAAAATAAAAAATCAAAAATAAACTGCAAAACTTACCAAATGCTGTTTTTTGAGTCGTATTAAAGAACCGGGGTGAGAGGTGGTTTGCGGGGGGCTTCTCAATGGGTGAGTGAGGTGAAGCCCCCCCTTGCAAAAGTTTCTCCTCCCCATATCTAGCTGGTGTGCTGTGGGTTTTTTCAAACTTGGTCTATCCTCCCGAGACTCCCCGCGTTTTCGAGATGTCCACTTGGTTCCTGGCCAGCTTTTAAGGTCTTGTCAGGCATTGGGGCTGTGGGAAAGGTTGGGGTGGTTTGGCCTTTTGCCCTGGGGTGGGACTCCCGCCCTAGCCTCCTTCCCCCCAACTTTTGCCATCACCCGGTCATCGGGGGGTGTGGCTCCACACATGGGGGTGATAACCCCTTCCCGTGGGGTTCTTGGTGGGAGGGGAAAACATTAAACACGCTTTTCTTCCCCTTTTCCTTGATGTTCCCGGTGGAGCTTTCTCTGGCTTCACGGTAGAAAGTTTTCCCGGGCACCCTTCTTGATAGATCCTAGTCTGTCCATCCCTTGCCCTTCTTCCTTAACCACAGCCACTTCCTACCCCCCGTCACTCTTTTTTTTCCGTACCAATGCAAATATGGGGAAAGGGGACGTTGTTCTACCCCAGCTGAGCACGAAGGGCTGGGGCGAGGGAATTGGGCCCCCAGGGCTGGGCCACCTCGCGCCATCTCAATTTGCGAATGCCAAAAAAAAAGAGAAACCCAAAATTTTCCCTACCATATAAAATACTAGTGATACACCATAAAATACAAAAAATCATATCCAAAAAAAAGATTTCTTTCCCCCACCTTATAAAAGCTGAAGGAAGGTCTTGTTGTGCACCAGGAAGGGTTTGCTCGTCTGCCCGGTCCCGTGGCTTGGGGGGGTATAGTCGTGCACTGGGGGGGGAAAGCCACCAACATCACTGCGAGAAAAATGGGTCATCCCCCGGGTCTGAGTTTTCTGTTCACTATCGATGTCGTATTCCGTGCATCTTGCTACAGGGGGGGGAATATCCTTATTTATTATGAATTACAAAAAGAAAAAGTATAATAAAAACATAAAAATTATAATCAATTTTCCCGTAGCTTGAAAAAAAGAAATTCTCTAAAATTTTGAAAAAATTCAGGTCTTATCTCTGTTTGGCATACTACAACATTTTTTAAAACCCAAGTGAGGACAGAGGTCGTGGTGGGGGAGTGTTGGTGCAGGTGGGGGGTGTGGGGACTTGGCCCTGACCTTTGGGCTTGGGGGGTTGTAGGGGCTTGCCACAGACCTGTTGGGAAAAAAAATAAAAAAGCTTTTTATAAAAAAAACAAAAACAAATAGAGAACGAAACCCTTCGGTTTAAAGAACAAAGTTTAAAAAAAAGTTTTTTGATTCTGACAGATAATTTTACTTTAAATCTGCTAATATTTTGAAGATAACCCTTTTTAATCCTACACCCGGAAAAAAATTCAGTTTGAAACTCAATAGCTTATAAAAAGCCCAAAAAAAAAAAACCCTTTTTTTTTTTTTCAAACCCCCAAAAAAAAAAAAGGGGGGGAAGAAAAAAAAAAATTTCGGAAAAAAAAGGGGAAATTTTTTTTAAAAACTTTTTTAATTTTTTAAAAAAAAAAAAGGGGTTAATCAAAAGGGGGTATTTTTCTTTTGCCCAAAAAGGTAAAAAGGGTTAATAAATTACATTTTTCCCCTTTTTAAAAATTGGGGGTGCATGGGGGTTAGTTTTTTTTTTCCCGGATTTAAAAGGGGAAAAAGAACTCCAAACATAATCGCTTTTTTTGGGACCCCCGAGGGGGGGGGGGCAAGGGATTTTGGGCCAACACAATTGGAAAAAAAAACATTAAAAAATTCGGTTTAAACGAAGATTTTTCAAAATATTAATTGCTATTGGTTACTCAAAAAAAATTTTTTAAATTTTTTCAAGAACTGCACACTAAAAAAATAAATTCGAAAGATTTTTAATAATTTTTTGGGTTTATCAGATTTTCTGGAAAGTAAGTAATAATACATCTATATGGGTGCAGTTATCCAGATACAAAAATATATACGATAGAAAAGTAGTGTAATGTTATTCTTTATGGTCACTTGACATTTATCAAGAACTGACCTAAAATTCAGTTAATTGCTTTAAAAAGTCCCAGCAATGGGAAGAAAAGAAAAAAGAAAAGATAGAAAGAAAAAACTTACACTGGGAGCTGAAGGTTGGGAATGCTCTTGAGGTCATCCCTGGGTGATGTCATGACTGAGGTTGCCCAGGGGGAGTAAGTCCTCTTTTTGCTAGGCAGACGGAAGGGCTTGAAGTAGATCTGAGTCACTGTATTTGAGTGACAAGGCCTCTTTTTCACAGTGAGAATCACCTCCACAGGACACTCCTGCATGATTGCTGCCACTTTATGGGGAGCCCAGCCAACCTACAAGGAGAAAACACAGTATGATTTTTTTCTTTGCAGTGTTTAATTTATATCTAACCTTTTTTTTTCAGCTTCAAGAAGACTGTAAAACTAACATTGGTAAGATGTAAAAGACAGCAAAACATATTGTAAGTAACAAGAATCCCCCTAACTCTCACTGCCATCACTCACCACAGTCTGGTAGCTGACCTGCACCAACTCATCCCCTTCCTGCAACTTGCCGCACTGATGTGCAGGGCTGAGTGCACGCACCCCTGATACCTGGTGGACCCCATGATAAGATGATTGTAGCATCACTCCCTGAAAAGAAGGAGAAATAAGGAGTTTAGCAAGTCTTCATTGTATTTTTTCCTCTCTTCCAGATGTGTGGAAATCAATATCTGTATGAGATGCATACAATCAGGCCTGGCCACTTGAGGCAAGGAACAGCTCACATGCCTTACTCCTTATTAATTTAACTGAAAAAAAGAAATTGTTCCCACAAATCCCTTTTTGATTACTTGTCAAACACCATGAATATTAACCCTTTTCCAACGGGTAGTATTCATAGTGGCCCGGGCTTTATGTGCCCTAGCATGCACGACCAATCATGCCAATACCAGCATCCCATGCCGTTCTTCATAATTTCTACGAAGGGTATGTTGTATTTCAGTTTTCATTATTTTTTCTACGTCTCTACTTGCCAAACTTCCTGAAAATCGAGACTTTAAGGGTATTTTTGTTGTTATACAGACTTCTAATTTATCATTATTCGGTCTATCTTCTTCTTTTAACGGTAGGTTCATGTCTGAGCCCCGTGGTCACAGTATGATACTTAATTGTAGTTTTCATGTGTTAAAACTGACTTAATCACACTTTCACTGGCAAAAAAAATAATTTTTTGCCGTGATTGTAACAAAAAAAAAACTCATGGCATGTCCATACATACTCTATGGCATGTGCGTACGTGCCACCGGAGATGGTTCCTGCCATGCCATGGCATGTGCGTACATGCCACCCGTCGGCAAAGGGTAATATCATTGCAATGACATTCTACTGAACAACTCCCCTAAATAAAAAAAAAAAAAGTGTTTGTATATCAGAACCTATTTTTTGGGGAAAAAAATAAGAAGCATAGGAAATATAAGGGACTTAGCTAAAAAATATTTACAGATCCTACTAATCCTAATGACTGTAAGGACACTGCTTTCAAACCAGAAATTGACTCAGACACCAAGCATAAAATCTATAATTATAGAAGAGGGAAAAAACCCACAAATATTTCAATACATATAATATTCCAACATTTTCTTGAGGGTTTTTGTTTTTTGTTAAACCCCTTAAAATTTCAATATCTCCTTTTCTTTTGCAGAGATTTTTTTTACTCACTTCTGTTTTTTTAGGACCCTTCCATGATTTTGGGAGAAAAAGAAGCAAAACTGAAGAGATGTGACAAGTTGCTAACTAAAGGGAAACAGCTAGGCCCCAAAATACCAAATTTCGACAAGTAAAAAAAAACCGGGAAACTCAAATTTCCCATCATCATCTGCTTTTTTTCTTAATTTTGGGCAATGTCCAGATGCTGGCTGGTATAAGGGGATCTTCACTCCGTTAAAAATTAAAATTATTCTTTGGTTTTGTACTGGTAAGAATGAAAAGCACAAATTCTAATGAACAAACACAAGAATAGGAAAAAATATGAATATGGGCAAAGAAAACCCATGGCACAGAAAAATTTATGTATGGAAAAAAGCTGGGATTATTTTTTTTCAAGAAAAAAAAGAAGAGGGCAAAAAAATTTATACTATTTTTTTGTGTGAAATGGGAAAGTAGGGTATTAGTAATTATTGATATACATTAAAATCACTGATAAAAAAAGAATTTTTTAAATGCAAAAATATAAATAAAAGCCTAAAACCCGTAAATCTTTCAAAATTTTTTGCCAGCTTGGGCTGCTGAAGAATATGTGGCCCGATTTTTTGCAAACATGTCACGCTGTGAATATGGCCAGTCTGATGCTCAGCTCCCCAGGGTTTCTCTTGGCTATCATACTGTTCAACACCCTCAAAGGGGGTTGCCTGAGAAAGAGAAAAAAGATCAAGTCCCTACAAGTATTCATGGATGGTAAATAAAAATTAATAATAAACCTCTTTTCCCATTTGTTTTTTCTGGCGTTCATGACAAAAAAAAAAAAACTACCTTTTTTCACCATGAAAAAACTCCTTTTGAAAATTTACAAAAATCTGAAACACCGCATGCAGTGTTGAACCCTCCCCTTCTTCTTTTTGCACTACCGGGCCCCCTCCGTTCCATCTCTTCTTCCCCCCCATCCTCTCCTCTCCTGCACCCCCCCCCCCTCAGATGGCAGACAGTGCACGAAGCTCATTGTGATGCTGCGGTTTTGGGAAACTCAGGCGGAGGCAAGTACTGACTTTTCCCCTGGTGTAAGTGGTAATGCTGTGCACAGTTTGGGGTAGAAGCAAAAACATAGGGTCGGGTACAAAAAAACAAGAAAATTTTTTAGATTTTTTAAAATTTTTTTAAAATTTTCCTATTTTTCCCGGTTTACATAGTATCAAGCCTGGAAATTTCCCTTAAAAATTTCCCCAACTCCACTTTAAAAAAATTTATTCAACAATCTAATTTGGGCCATGCTGGGTGTGTTTTTGGGCTTCCCCAAGGGGAGGGTTGGGGGGGGGAACTCTGCCCCTAAACCAACCCTTTTAAGAAAAAACTGTTTCACCCCCAGTAAAAACAAAGCAAGAAAAAAACTAAAACTTGGAATCACTGAGCAAAATTAGGCTGTAAATGTTTTCTGAAAATCTTTTCCCCTTAGTTGGGGAATTAGCTTTTTTGGGTATGCAGATTTTTTCTTTTATTTACAAAAATTCCCTCTAAAGATTACCCAACTTAAATGCCCCCAAATCAAATATTCTACAAAAAAATAGCAAAAACATGGTTTTTTTTTTCAACAGATAATATTCAAAGACCCATAGTGGTTTCAAAATGGAACGTTCTGTTCCATCTAAATCCACTTTCATTTTTCGTGAGGGAAAAGGAAATAATAATAAACCCCGGGGCCCCCCTTTTTGGGACAGTATAAAACCATAATTAGGGCCCCTTTCCAAGCTTTATGCTCTGAAAAACCCAAAAAATTTTGGGCCCACACTTTTCTTGAGTTTGGGAATTATGCTTTTTCTTATACAATAATATTCAAACAACCAAATCTTCCAAAATATATTAAGAGGTTTGTTGGAATGTGCTAATCTACTCAAGGCCAGGGGAAAATTTCATAGTAACCCTTAAAAATATACCCCATTCATGCAAAATAAAAACAAAACTCCAACAAACATTTCAAATTTTTTTAGCAATTCCACTCCTTGCAAAATAATCCTTGGTGTTTCCCTCTTGGTGACTGGAGGAAGGGGTCATCAAAGGGCCCCAGCGCGAAGTCTTTTTATCTACGGGTTATTGACAAAGTAAAGGGTGTACGGGAAAGGGTCCCCTCATCCCAAACCCGAGAAGTGCAAGAATATGGAAATTTGTGAAATTAGTTTTCCTTTATTATTTACCCCCTTTTTTCCCTTTAAAAAAAAAGTTCCTATAAAAGGGAAAATCTTAACTAATATAAATTTTAAATAACAGGGTGAAAAATTTAACCCAATAATATAAAAATATGTCCTATATATTTGCAATAAAAAAATTTAAATAAAACTGCAAAACAAAAACAAACCATTCCCAAAAAATGGAAAATTTCCCAAAAATGGAAATCTTAAGATAAAATTTAAAAAGTACGCCGGATGAAATTAAAACCCAAAAATTTAAAAAATTCCCAAAATTTGGGGAATTGATGTAAAAATAAAAATAATTTTACTAAACAAGGGACAAACAACAACAACTATTCCAAAAAAATTTGGAACTAAAAAAGTTTGGGTTTGGACAATAATATATTAAAAGGCCCTTTTTTGGGGTCAACGTCACCCAAGGGCAATTATAAATTAAAATTTGGGCAAGAGGAAACTGACAAAAATCCCGCTGGAAAAAAGTAATGCCTATTTTTACCCTCAATTTCGATAGTTTGTAGAATTTGATTTGAAGGGGGGAATTTTTAAGTTTTAATTTTTTTTTTTCATTAAATGAAAAGGGTATTTATTTTTTCACTTTTAAAAAAAATATCAGCCTAAGTAAAAACCCAAAAAAATTTCATCAAAATACTCACTACAAAAAAAATCCCACAAACACTTTTTAAAAATTACAAAAATTATAAATTCCTTGCTAATTGCTAAAATGCAAAAAACTACCCATAAACTCAATTTAAATTTTTAATGTTTTTCTTTGTCCCAAATAGCGGGGGGGGAAACACTTGGTTTTGAAAGTTACCACACTATCACCTGCACTGCCCCTGTCCTCCACAACCACAACTGCCACCGAAACCCCCAACCACAGGGCCCAATTTCCTCCAACACCTACAAGCGGCCTTCAATATCCATGGAGGTCTTTACAACCCCATTAGTCCATAATCACCCCTAACAAAACCCCATGCAAATGGGAAACCCCAAAAATTCCCTTAAACACAATCCCCACACTTTTTTGGTTGCCCTCCACATCTGCCCGGGCCCCAAATCTCATACCACCTCATCCCCCACACTCTCATCCTTCTCACCCACAGAAACCACAGTCCCCACCCTTCCACCCCCCGTAAAAACCAGTGCAACCAAAACCCAACCTGACGATCCTCTCCCCCGGCCGCAACCACAATCGCGCCCTCGCGCCCCCGCAACCCCAAAAGCCACAACCTCATGCCCTCCACATCCCCAACCCCCCCCAACGACCCCCCCCCCAAAAACCCCCCCCCCACCCTTTTCCCCGCCTACTGATGATCATGATGCTGCTGCTGCCTCTCCTCTCACGATTTGGGCCAATTCAGAATGCTTTATGGGGTTTTTAAATTTAAATTCAGGCAGGCTTTTTTTTGTGCCCCTGATGTAGTCCTTCCTTTTCTATTCCAGGGGGCCTTTAAAGGGGGTTTTATTATAATATTGTTTAAATCATAAGGGTTTTATATTAACAAAAGGTTAAATACAAACCTTGGGTGATTGTGTAGCTCCTACCCCGGAAACGGGGTTGGGCCAACTACCCTTTTTTTTTGGGGGGACTCTTTTTAAAAAATATCACGGGACTTTCGATTTCATTACCGTTTTTTCAAAAAGGCTTCCCCCAACACACCGAAAGCTCTGAGACAAAAAAAAGGGTTTGAGGGGGTTTTCCGACAAAACCCTTTTTTTTTCCCCCCCAAAAGGGAAACCAATTCTCACGACATGAAAGTGGGCCCCGCATCGAGCATAACCTTACCCATTTTTAAAAGCCATCCCATTCAGAAAAAATCAAAAGGGAAATTCCTTTTTTTTAAAATTTAAATTAAGGGAATTTTTTCAATCAATGTAGAATAAAGTTAATCCGTTTTGGGCAGGACATTTACTTTTATCTCTAATTTTTTCTAAAGCCCCAGATCCTTAAATGACGCTTATTTTCGGGGGCCTTCCTAATTTTCAAGGATAACCTTAAAAGGGGTGCCCTTCCTTATGTTAAACGTCGACTGTGCTTTACCGACCCCTCAAAACCTTTTTTTTTATCGCTGCCTCAATTCTTCTTGTTTTAACAAGAGACAATTTGTCCCAAACCCCCCTGCCCCCTGCAAGGAATTTTCCCCCAAGGGGTTCCTGTGTACAGAGACGCACCCAAAAAGTTTTTATGTTTTTAAAACAATGAATATACATATACCAATAATACTACATACATACTACCTACTTTAAAAACATCCCTAAAAACATTTCATTCATACATACATACATACATCCCTGCATGCCTACGACGAAGGGCAGAAAAGGGCAGACGGGCAGACAGACAGACAGACGGGCAGGAAAAGACAGACGACAGGGAAAACATATCGACACACACACACACACACACACACCACACCACACACACACACACCCCACACACACACACACAAAACAAAGATTTGAAAACAGACAGAAGCATAACACAGGGCCACACCCCCCAACAAACAAAACACACAAAACACAACACACACACACACACAAAACACACACACACACACACACACACACACAGTTGATGTGAGCCCTGCGTGCGTTTGTATCTTTAAAGGGGGCGTGTTTTTTTAAAAGTTTTTTTTTGTGTATTTTTGTGGGGATGGGCCCCAGTCGGGTGAAATTTTATCCCCTTGGGTTGCGAAAGCCATATTTTTGTGATCAGCCCAAGAGCGGGAAATTTTAAAAGAAAGAAAACCAGCCCCCTTTTAATAAACTTTTTCTTTAGGGATCTGTCATGGCATCAAACATACATTTTTATCATAGTATGTTGTCCCCGTCAAGAGAGGGGGGGTAAGGGGCGAGGTTCTAAAAAGCTCAACAAGTAAAAGGTTTCCCTAATGACTTCAGGGGGCCCAAAAAAGCTCTTTCTCAAGCTCAGAGATAAAGGAAATTTACTCCTGTCCCCCCTTATGCTCTTTACCCTGCCCCCTTTTCACCCCACGCACCCCTTTCACATTTACATACCACCCCCAGCTCTTCCACTTCCAACCACTTTTCCAAACCCACCTTCCCCGCTTTTCCCAAGTTCTAACCAGGGGTTCCGGCGGAAAACCCTGATCCCATGGGGCGGTGTGCGGGAGGGAACGGGGGGAGAAGGAGGGGCAAGGGGGGAGAGGGGAGGGTGAAAAGGGGGGAAAAAGGGGCAGGGGAAGGGGGGTACCGGGGGACAGGGGAGGGGATGGGGGAGGCGACGGCGAGCAATTTTTTTGATACAGTTTTTAAAAACTTGGCCGAAAAGGGGGAGATTTGCTTGTTCTGAAAAGGGGAGTCAGTTCTCTTGTGTTGCGTAAATTTTGTAGAAAAGTCATACATACCATATTATACCCTTATACACGAAGACACAGCAACAAGAGAGGGGAGATGGAGATCGGGGAGAAGGAGGGGGAGGAAGAAAAAGGGAAGAGAAAGAGAGAGAAGAGAGAGAGAGGGGGGAGTGAGTAAAGGGAAAGAGAGGAGGAGAGAAAAGGGAAGAGAGGGGGAGAGAGATTTTTTTTTTTTACTTCTTTTTGAGACAAAAAGCTTACATTCAAAAGGAGGAAATTTTAGGTGAGGAGTGAGAGAGGAGAGAGAGAGGGGAGGGAGAGGATGTTATGTTTGTGTGTGATTGCATAAATGGGTTTTTACCCATTTTCAGTATTTAGCGGTGTGTAGGGGGATATGAACATGGTAACATAATACATAGTCATACTACGTCACGACGGATTTAGTTCGAGGGTTCGAGTCACCGGCCCGCGTTGTTCCCTTGGGCAAGGAACCACCTCGATGCCACCAAACCCTGTGCGGAAAACCAGCCCAAATCTGCTGGCCCAACCCGGATAAATAGAAAAATGATACCCAAAAAGGGAACACCGGCACCTCCGTGGAAGGGAACTGGGGACCCTACCACGTACTCACTCCAAAAGCATCACAAAATGAAAAAAAAAACTAATATCAGCGTGACCCGGCGGCTCAGACATGAATACCGTTAAAAAGAAAAAGAATGTGTTGTATTAATATATAATTAATATACTATTCACCAAACCCCAACCACAATACACACACACCACACACACACCCCACACACACCACACACCACACACACACACACACACACACAAAATATATATAAAATATAATATAAATATAAATATATATAAATTTTTTAATATATATAGTATAATTTAAAAGAAAATAAAAATAAATATATTAATATATATATTTATTATATATTTGTTGTGGTATTATATATATATAAATAAATTAAAATATAATAAATTTTTTAAATATTATATATGTATGTAATGTATATATAATATTATAATATATAATATATATATAATATTATATATATAATTATTATTTTATTACCAAAACACACACACACCCCACACACACACACACACACACCACCCACACAAACACAACCCCACACCACAATATATAATATAATATATAAAATAATATATTATATTATATATATAATATATTATAAATTTTACATATATAAATATATATATATATATATTTAAAATATATATTTAATAATAAAAAAATTTTTATTATTAATAAATATAATTATTAAAATCTATATAATATAGAAAATATAATTTTAATATATTAATATATATTAAAATATATATATATATATAATTTTATATATTATTGTGTGTGGGTGTTTTGGGTGGTGTGTGTGTACTACAATAACATAATTTAATATATATAATAAAAATATATATATATATATATATGGTTTAACATATATATGTATATATATACAGTAACAAATATAATATATAAATATAATATATATATAAAAAATATATATATTTTTTAAATTATATTATAAAATAATATTATATTAATATAATATATATTATATATATATGGTGTATAAAATTTTTAAAATATTATAAAATATAATATATATATATTTTATATATATATGTATAATATATATGTTATATTTATATAATTTTTTATATAATAATTATATAAAATATATAATATTATATATATATATATTATATATATTTAAATATATATTTGTGTGTGTGTGTTTTTTGGGTGTGTGTTGTGTGTGAGTGTGTGTTATCTCTATATTTACATATGGTGTGTAATAATTACTTACGGTGCGCGATTTTTCACGTCGATCACCCTGCATTTTACACCCACGCGGCGCTCCCCAATTTTCATCCCCCGTCCACAAACCCCGGGTGGCTAGGCCCGAGGGGCGCCGAGCCTCCATACCCCCCGAGGCCGCATCTTCCGGCCCCAAATCGGGGAAAAAAAAATTATAAAATCCTCCATAATTCCCCCCTTTGTGAGGGCGTGAAGAGAGGGGGGGGGCGGGGGGGAAAGGTAGGGGGGGGGGCCCCGGGCCGTTTATGGGAAAAAATGTTTGTGACGTCATCGTTCGTTTTTTTCCCCAGGAAAAGCGATTGTGAATGAAAATCACAATTAATCGAAAGAGCTCGGAGAAAAGAGAAAGAATTCTGTAAATTTGTGTTTTCTTTCAAAGGCTTTGCTGGGCCTGAATACAGAAGAACCTTTTTTTTTGCCAAGGGTTTGAGTGTTCATTCTTTTTTTTGATAAAAATTGTATGAGATAAAGGCAGGCTGAGCGCAGCATCTTGTTTTTGGTTTTTTTTGTATGCTGTGTCTTAAATAGAAGTCACTGTGATATTTTCACCTTTACATAGGCATATAGAAATTTTGCCTTATTCTTATGTTACTTGATAAACATTATTATTTTTGTTAAAAAAAAAAATTAACAGTAAGCGTGTTTTGTTTAGGTAAACGAGTCCTCGGCCCAACACGAGGACGTAACAAATTTGGAACGTGTTGGTCAAGACTAATTTAAAGAAGTGCAAAATAACAGATGGAAAAAAATTTACTCATAATATTCCTTTAAGTGCAGACCCGCATACGATGCCACAGTGCGGTCGCTTTGCCATGTTGCCGTAGGGTTGGGCATGCGCATCACCGCTCATTTTAGGGCCCAGTCCCTCATCTCTGCTTTCATTGGGACATGAAGGGCAATGCAGCTCTGGCAATTCCAGCTGCGCCGCGAAGTCACACGAGCGTCACGCGGGACCTTCGGTGAGGCAAAAGGCGCCACTTAAGCCGCGTGCTCGCCCGTGCTGCGCCGCCCCATGTCTCCGCTCGCGCCGGGGGGGCGCTGGGGGGGCGGGCGGCGCTGGCTGGCGCTGGGTCCTGGGGCAGGCGGGGAACATGCCCCTACTCCCACGCACATGCAGTCATGCACACAATGCACGTCTGCATATACACCCCAAGCACGGACATACACACACCAATATTATAAACATGATACATACATAAATATAATATATATATATATATATATATATATATATATATATATATATATATTATACACATTTATACATATAACATATATATCATATTAAAACATACATACATATATATTATATAATATATATATATATATATATATATAATATATATATATATTAATATAATATATATATATGTATATTGGTGGTTTCATGTTGTGATGATTGGGTGGTACGTGGTGGGGTTTCCATTTCCTTTCCCGGAGAGTGCCGGTTTTACCTTGTAGGTAAAATATATACATATATATTTATATATATTATAATAATTTAATATATTTTTTTATATATATATTATATTTGACACAATCACTCCTTATTCATTTAATAAAAATATACTCTCCCCCTTTTTTTTTTTTTTTTATATTATATATATATATATTATTATTAATTATATATTTATATATATAATATATATATATTATATATATATATTTAATTTATTTATATAGTATATATATTATATATATATTATATATATATCTTATATTATATATATGTGTGGGGTGTGTGGTGTGTGTGGTGTGTGTGTGTGTTGGTGTGTAGAGAGAGTGCAGTATTTGTATTACCCTGCAGTGGCTCTCGCGAGTGGAATTCAGTCGCCAAATTTGCAAGTAGAACAACGAAAGGAATACAAAAAAACCCATAAATATCCCATATTGCTGTTCGTGTTTTTTTGACTTCCCTTGGTTTTTTTAAACTCTCGCGAGTGCTGCCCCCACCCCCGCGCGAGGAGCGGCGCGGACGACCCCCCCCCAAAAAAGCGACCGAGCAAGCGAGAGCCGGGGGCAAAAGTTTCCCATTGGGGGGCGTGGAACGCGCTTGGGCCCGAAGGGGTCCCCCAAATCTTTTATGATTTACTTATCTATTTTTCGGGTCGAACGTTTCCTTGAAGAGTAACTGATTTGTTTTTTGGGAAAGGGGTTTTATTCGGATGTCAGTGGGAACGAGTAATTGAAGAGAAAATGCAAAAAGCACACAATGAATGGGGAATTATACCGGGAAATATATATTTATCATCCACCCCGTAAAAAAATATTACTTCTTTTTCATTTTGATGGTTTTTATCTACATACCCTCATTCTCACTTAATTTTTTGTTTTTTTTCATCGCCTCGTTACTGCTTTTTTTTTTTTAGGGTTTTGTCCCCCTTCCATTTGAGGTCGCCCTAACTGACGTCAGCCCTTTTTTTACCCCGGGGGGACCAGGCACTAGTTGCCCCCTCAGCGGGTACATTTATCACCACTATTTCTTTTTTTATTGTTATTTTACATCATTATATCATCGTCTCGTCATCATCATCATCATAAATCGTCGTCGCCCGCCCCAAAAAACATAATGGGGTCATCGTCATCATCAACATCATCATCATCATCGTCGTCGTCGTCGTCGTCGTCATCAACATTATCGTCATCGTCATCACCAACATTGTTATTATTATTACTAATATCATTTTTTATTACCCATTAGTATCAGTATTTTTACCATGTTAGTATTGTTCATTTCATTATCCTTTATTATAAACCACTTTAATTTTTTTATCAAAAAACTTTATCAAGAGGACATTCAACACTAAAATTATCAAAAAAGCGTGAGGGGTTTATGGGACCTTTCCCCTTGTAGCAGAGGGGAAACCCTTTAAACTTAATGGCCTTTTGGGTGCTGATTTCGGCAACTTTTAACTTCGCCGATTACTTGCATTTGTTTATGCTTTTTAAGGGCTTTTTTTGGTTTTTTTTGTCTTGGGTTACTGGGCTTTAAATTTTCTCTTTAAGGGACTATTGTTTTTGGGTTCCCCGGGCTATCACACACACCACACACACACAAAAAAAAAACCCACACACCACACCCCCAACCCCACCACACACACACCCACACACACACACACAACACCACACCCCCCTCCCCCCACACACACACACACACACACACACACCCCCAATCACCACCACACAACCCCCCAAACCACCAAACAAAAAACCACCACCACACACACACAACCACACACAAAAACCACCACCCCCAAACACACATTTTATACCCCAAAAATATATTTATCATCATAAATAACGGTATGCTCATTTTTGGCAGCCGTGGACCTCTCCACCTCTTTCCCCCACTAAAACTCGATTTTTGCGTTTTTCTTTTTTCCCTTAAACCCAATCGACACCCCGAAAAATATTTTTGATGTTCTCGTTTCAGTCTTGTCTTGGGTTTTGGCCTCTTCCTCTGTTTCCATCCCCCACCCCTGTCGGAAATTTTTTTCTAAATACTTTTATTCTCACCCACAGCCCAATAAACTTTAGTGTCCTTTTATTCAAGATGCCCCACACCCGGTCTTTCCCAATTCTTTTTTTCTCAGCACTTCATTTTTTTTTTCTTTTTTTCCCCCCTTTAAATACGTAGTACTGTCTGAAACCCACACTTAAAAAAAAAATTTTTGACCTTTTTTTTGGGTCTTTTCTTTTTCAGCCCCAAAACACTCAAAAACAAAAATGCCAAAATTGGGTAAACTAATGATTCAAAACCTAAACTTTGTCCGAAATTTAATGCTTCGGTTTTCCAGATTTTTAGAAGAAACTTTTGGCTTTTTTGAAAAGGGGTAATTCTTTTTTTTCCCCCGGGTGATATCATATTTATTTTTTTAAAAAGCAGCTCCAAGAAAAGGGAACTTTTTTAAATTTTTTCCACAACCACTCCTTGATTGTAAAGTTCTCACCCGTTCTTTCCCGGGGGGTTTCTTTGAATTTTCATGATCTTAGTTTTTTTGGCATTAAGAAAAAAACCCCCAGCCTTTTCGCTTGCTTCATTTATCTTTAAAACTTCGTTTGCTGAAAATTAATGTTACTGCTGGAAAATTAAAAAACTTTTATCACCCGGCTTTAATTCTTAGATTTTATATTTTGTGCCCTCAAAACTTCTACAGTTCCTTAAAAATTTTTCTAGAGCCCTCTCAAAAATTTGTTTCCAAAATATATATTAAAAAAGGTCCCAAAACCCAAAGAAACCTTGCCCTTTACTCCTTGGTTGATTTCCCAAAACCTTCTTTTTAACCCCAAATTAAGTGGTTTCTTACAGTTGCTTTTTGTTGGCCCTTTTACTGGTTTTATTGTTGGATGAGGGTTTTTTGGGAAAATTTTTCATATCGTTAATGTTATTCCAAGGATATCATGACCCAACAGAAATAAAAAGGGCTTTCGAGAAATCGAGGGAAAAAAAACGGGGTATAGGTTCTTTTTGATGTTCTTTTTTTTTCCTATGACAATTTCAGTTTTTCGGGGAATCTTTTTTTCTGGTCCCTTTTTCCGGGCAAAAAACCTGCTTTTTCCTTCCTGCAATTTCTTTTTTAAAACTTAACTTCATTTTTTTAAACAATAATTTTCATCAGAATTTTGCTGTTTGTAAATTTTTTAATGCAATTGCCCTGTTTTTTTGCTTTGGAGTGCGTCCCCTTTTTTTAGGTAGGGGAGTAAAAAACTGTTTTTCCCAGTCTTTCTGGCCATCTTTTTTCCCTTTCCCAAAATTTTCGTACAAGTTTGTGAAGAAAATTCAACCTTTCGCCAGCATTCTTGATTATTTTCTGCTGTTTTTTTCTCTTTTCCCCGGGCTCTTGTATTCTTTCTTCTTTTTTTGTTTTTATAACTTCGCCAGCAGTGGCGGTGGTTCATTTTTTCGCTGTCATTGATTTAAATTAAATTTTGTTGTTAGATTTTTATTCTTTTTGTATAGGTTGGACAATTTTGATTCCATCTATCTTTGACTTCTTTTCCATCACAAAAAAACAATCCATCCTTTAGTTTTGATAGGGGTCCATTATAGGTTTAAATTTTTTGTGATGTTTTTGTACTCCTTGGTAGGGTTCTTTAGTTGGGCTTATTTATAGAACAGTTTTTTTTGTTCTTTGGCAATGTTAATTTTTAAAAACTTTTTTCCCTTTTCCCCTGCAAAAAAAACTTTTTAATTTTTTTATTTTTTAAATTTTTCCTCAACTGGAAATTTTTGATAAACCTTTTGATTTTAAAGGGACTTTGTTTCAATTTCACTTTGTGTTTTTTCAGATATCCAGGGGGGAATTTTTCTTTTTCTTTTTCCCCCCCCATGTTTTTTTTAAGCAGCGCCAGCAGGAGTTCTTTTTTTTCTTCCCCTAACCTTTTGGGGGGTTTTTTTCATCTTCACATTTATTGAGTATTTCAAATTTTTTTGGGGCCCCTGTTTAATTTTGTAATTTTTATCAAGAGTTTTTTTTAGTCAAACTTTAGAGGTGGGGTTTGGGCCCCATCTTTTTTAGTCTTTTTTTTTAAAAATCGATAGTTTTGTAGTTGGTGGTCATTGGGTTTCAGTCGGCAAACCCGGGCTTGTCTTGCATTTTTTTTTAAAACTTTTTCCCTTTTTGTTTTAAAACAATGTAATCAATTTTGGGTTTCGGGTTTCCCTTTTTTTTCTGGGGAAAAAACCCCCTGTACAAGTGTCTTTGGGGGGTGTTGGAAATATTTTTTTTGGGTTTTCCTCTTGCTACCGAATTCAATAAAAAAATTTTAAACCCCTTTCTTTATATCTCCAAGGGGCCCAATTTTCCACAGGTATCATTTTTTAGATCATTTTGCCTATTTTTGGGGGTTTTTGGGCTCCCTGATTACTTTTTCATCTCTGTTTGGGATTTGTTCTAAAAATTTTTTTGGAGAGTGTTTAAAAAATTTCCATTTCTTCATCACTTGCAAAGTTGGTTTTGGGGCTTTGCATTGTTAATACTAATTTTTATAAGGGTTTTTCTTGTTTTGACTTTTTTAAAAGCGTCATTTATTGGGGGTGGGACCCAAACGGTGCAATTTGCAGTTTTTTTTTTGTGAGAAAACATAGCCCCTCCGTGCCCATTTAAATTTTCCCTTTTTCCCTTTTCCCGAAAAAAGAAATGTCTTGTTTTTTTTTCAGCTTTGAAAATTCCATTCCCTTTTTCCAAATTTGGGCCCCATTATTCCTATATTTAATTTTGTATCTTTTCCATTTCGTTACAGACAGTATGTAAATTTTCCCATCCCCTTTCATTTTCCTTACGTTCCACTCCGATTTTTAAAGCGTTTTTTTAATTGGACAGTTTTCTTTTTCTTTTTTGCTTTCCCCGATGATATTTTTAACATTTTTCACCTGGGTTTTCCCCTGAATAACCCCGCCCCCTTTAACCCACGCGACGGGCGTGTGGTAGAAATTTTCTTTCTGGGACTTAATCATTGGGGTAGAGGTTTGTCCCGGAAGAAAAGAAAAGTTTAGTGGAACCCCAGGCTCCTTTCAACTTTGCGTCTCCAAATAAAAAAAAGGGGGAACTATCTCTTCCGCTTTGAAACGTTTTTCACTGAAAACCCCCAGACATTTTTGTTTGGTGAAACCATTTAAACAGTAAACCCAAAGGGGTTTTTACCAGATATCCACTGCCGACAGCTTTACCCCAACCCTGGCCTAGGGGCTAATAGGGGGCTAAACCTTTTAAGGGAACCCCAAAGGGGCCGTTTTTTTGTCTTCCCCCGGACAAAAAATTTCATTTTTATATATATTTTATATATATTTTATATTAAAAATATATATTTAATAATATAATAATATATTGGTTGTTGGGTGTGGGGTTTTTGTTTTGTGTGTGTGTGTGTGTGTTTTTGGGGTGTATGTGTGGGGTTTTTTGTGCATATATATATATTTTATTAAAATATTATTATATAATTTTATATATATTAAATATAAAGTTGTATGGGGGTTGTTCCAAGGGCAGTCAGACGCAAGGGTCATTTTAGTGGCGAAGGGTTTCGGGGGGAAGGGCCACGGGTGCCCAAACATGGGGCTTCCGTTATTTGAGAGAAATTATATATATATAATTATATTTTATTTTTAAAAATATTATATAAAATTTTAAATATATAATATATATTATATATATATATATCCGGGGTTGTTTTGTGGGGTTTGGTCTAAAGGGTTTGGGGCCACCTCTTTTGCCACTATTGTCCTAGGTCCCCCCCTGCCCCCCGAGTGGGGGCCAGTCAGGGTCCATCTTGGGGGGGATTGGGAAAAGGGGGGGAGGGAACTTTTTAGTCTTTTTCTGGCAAATCTTTAGAGCAGTGGGCCCTCACTTTAAAACCCAAGTCAAGCGCAAGTCAGACTTCATTCATTTATTTATATGGATCAAACTCATCTTCGAAAACCCAGGGAGGAACACACATATAATAGATAGATAGAAATATTTGATAGTAGATAGTAGATAGATAGAAAAGATAGTTAAAGGTAGATAGCCCGTAGATAGATGATATAATATATAAAACTATTATACATAAAAAATTTTATATATTATTATTTGATATTAATTTTAATATTATATATATATAATTTTCATATATATATAATATTATGTGTGTGGTGTGTTTTGTTTTGGGGGGTGTGTGTGGGGTTTTTTGTGTTGTGTGTGTGGGGGGTGTGTGTGTGTGAAGGTAAGACCCCTGTCAGCAGATGTCAACAAGATGGTCTAGAGTGGGTAATGAAAGCGGTGTGGCCTGTGGGTTTACTAAGGAAGGTAGATGTGAACCCTAAGGATTTCCGTCTCCGGGTGCGAGGGCGGATGGTGAAAGCTAACCCTGTCTCTTCGTCTGTCTGCCTTTTCTTTTCTCTCTTTGTCCGTCTGCCTTCTCTCTCTTCTCGTCTTCTCCTTCCCTTCTCTCTTTTCTTTTGTCCTTCGCCTCTCTCTCATCTCTTCGTCGTCTGCTCTCTCTTCCTTCGTCGTCTGCCTCTTTTCCGTCTCTCTTCTTGTCCGTCTGCCTCTCTCTTCTTCGTCGCGCCTCTTCTCTTCGTCTTCGTTTCCGTCTGCCTCTCTCTCTCTCTTCGTCTGTCGTGCACTCTTCTTCTCTTCGTCCGTTCTGCCCCTTCTCTCTCTCTTTGTCTGTCTCCTCTTTCGCTCTCTCTTCGTCGCCTGTCTCCTCCTCTTTCCCTTCCTCTTTGTCCGTCTGCCTTCTCTCTCTCTCTTCTTTTTTCCTGCCTCTCTCTTCTCTTTTGCCGTCTGCCTCTCTCTCTCCTCTTGTCTGGCGCCTCTCTCCTTTCTCTTCGTCTATCTGCTTTCTCTCAATTCTTCGCTGTTCACCTTCTTTCCCCCTTTTCCCTTTTTGTTTTCTTCCTCTTTCCTTGCTCTGCTTTCTTGTGCCTCTCTCCCTCTCTTCGTCTGTCTGGGCCCCTCTTTCTGTGGTTTTTGTGTGTTGTTTTTTGTGTGTGTGGTGTGTGGGGTTTTTTTTTGTGTGTGTTTTTTTTGTGGGGTTTGGGGGGGTTTTTGGGGGGTTTGTGTGGTGTGTTTTTTTGGGGGGTGGTTTTGTTTGTGGGGTTTGTGTTTTTGTGTGTTTTTTTTGTGGTGTGTTTTTGTTTGTTGGTGGTGTGGGTGTGTGTGTGTGTTGTGTGTGTGGGTTTGTGGTGTGTGGGTGTGTGGGGTGTGTGTGGGTTGTGTGTTTTTTGTGTGTGATGTTGTGTGTTTTTGTGGTGGGGTGGGTCTGGTGTTTTGGTGTGTTTTGGGGGTGGGGGGTGGGGGTGTGGGGTGTGTGTTTTGGTGTGGGTGTGTGTGTTGTGTGGGTGTGGGGTGTGGGGTGGGTTGGGGGTGTGTGCATGTGGTAAATTTAAAATTTCCAGTGTGCGCTTCATGCGGGGGGAGCAGAGTGATCGTGCCCTTTTTTGTCCTTAGGGAATTGAGTTTTTGTGACATTTGGCATGGCAGCGGCCGCATTTTTCGTTCTTGCTTGCCGGGAGACGGCGCAAAGCACGCAGGCCCCGCGTAAGGGTGCAGAAAGAATCGTGGAAAAAACGAAAATAATATAAAAAAAAGAATTATCATATAACCGTTTTTTAAATCTATCGCCGCAATAATCCATGAATATATTGACATAGTGTTCGAGCTATTTCCCCTTGATTTGTGTACTTCCCCACAAAAGGTGTATGTGTGTGGTGTTTTTTGGGGGGTTTTGGTGTGGGTTGTGTGTGTGTGTGGGGGTGTGTGGGGGGTTTGTGTGTGTGTTGTGGTGTAAAAGAGAGAAAGAAAGAGAGCAGGTCTTGTGCCCGTGTTGGGGCGGATGTGCATGTGTGTGTGTTTTTACATGTTTGCAGAAACAGTATTTAAGGGAAGTTATTCCCGCAACGTAGCAAAACCCCGACGAGTCCCCTCCCCCCCCCCGGGCCACCCCGCCGTCCCACCGGCAGGGCGGAAGAATCTCCTGTGCAGCCGGATGACTTTTTCGGCGCCGCGAAGACGCGCGGCGGGCGGGGCGCGGCGAGGAGGCTCGGGGAATTAGGGGCGATTAGGGGGGCGGCGTTGGGGTGGTTGACTTTGGGTGTGAATGAAGGGGCGGGTGAATGAGGGTCTGTGAATGAAATGGGGGGAAATGTGGTTTTTGAATGAGCTTTCCCGTCTGTGAATAAAGGACTTGGAGAATGTATGAAAAAACGGGATGAAGTTCTTTGAAATGAGTTTGTGAATGATATGAAGTGGCGAATGAAATATTTTGGGGTGGAGTCAAGTAAGGACGAAGTTTGGAAGGAGGCAGGGAGGAAAAAAGGGTTTCGAATCAAGTGACTGCAAAGTGGTTCAAAAAGGGAAAAAAAATTAAAGGGTCTAGAAGTGTGTGGAGGGGATTAAGGTAAATAAATGTGCCGGGAGAGGATTGTTTGGGGGTACAGTGCTAATACTTTAAATGGGAAAAAGTTTAGATGGTAAAAAATCTTGAAAAACAACGCGTTCTCACTCCCAAAAACTCGCTTTGCAAAGGGAAAAAAAATGATAGATAAAAAAACCCAGAGTCTCTTCTATCCCTAAATACCCCCGCAAAAAAAAACCCTGCAGTTGGGCGGGAAACAACGAATTTGCGACCACGAAGCGTCCTCATTTTTTGGGAAACACACAGGATGCGCGTGGGGAACGTTTCCGTCAGACAAAAACCCTAAAAAAAACATGATAACCAATATTTTGGGAGGTATTTTTGGGTCAAAGAGTACTGATTCTCTCCCCAACACTTTGTGTGGGTTTGTTTTTATATGCATGCATTTTCTTTGTTCGTCGCCTTTCTGTTTCGCTAAAAGGGCCACAGAATTATACTTGTTTTTGATGGTGCATTAGGAAAAAAAAACATTTGTGCATCTGGAAAATGTACATGACATGAAAAAGGGAACGCCACACTGGGAAATGAAATTAAATGTAACGTTCGAATCGTCAAAAAGTCTTATCAACAACAAATCTGAAATATTCAGTTTTTTTCTTTTTTGTGGATGTTTTTTTCTTTCTCTGTATATGTTATTTTGTTTGTGTTTGTACAATATAATACATAAAAAAAATATATATGTGTGTATCATAAACATACAACTGATTCACCGTATGATGTTGGCACAAAAAAAAAAAAAAGGGGAGGATAAAATTTATATATATATTAATTATTTAAAATATAAATATAATATATAGATATATTAAAAATTATATATATTATTAAAAAAATTTTTATATATTTAATATATATATATTTATATATATATATATATATCATATATATAATAAATAATATATATATATATATTATATATATATATATATAGGGGTTTTTTTTTTTTTTTTTTTTTTTATATATAATATATAATATATTTTTTTTTTTTTTGGGCTTGTTCAGTAAAAACCTCCTTCTTCTCCCCTCTCCCCTCCCCCTTCCCCCCCCACCAAATTTGAATTTAATTATCTTTTAAAACCAAAGGATATAAAGGAAACTAAATAATATATAAAACCCTTTATAATAATTATTGGATTATTTTATTAAAAGTTTAACTATTATTTTTATATTATAAATATAATTATATAAATAATATATTATTATATTAATATATATATATATATAAAAAATTTTTATAATATATTATATGAATCAAATTTTTTTAAATTATCAAAAACATCCGTCGCCAGAGGGGCCATAGTTTTTCCGTTTTGCGAGTCGTGATTTATAAACGGTGTTGGAGGTTTGCATAATCAATGGGTAGGGAGCCCATGTTAGGCAGTTTACTTAAGGTATTTCCGCAGCTGCAGTTCGAGCTTGTGGCGGGTTTTGTTCGCTCCCTTTCGAATGCAGTTTTCCCCGCTGCGCAGGTAGCGACTCATTCCCGTCGAAACTTCCCCTTCATTAAAAAAATCTTTCAAGGCCTTTGGGCCTTGAATAACCGGACAAAAGGGGACCCGCTAGGGGGTGATTAGCCACCGCAGACACATTCCTGTCTGAGGTCTGAATTGCCCCAATTTGAAAATTTTAAAAGTTAGCCTCCTTTCATTTTCCTTTCATGCCCAAAATACTTTAGAATCAGGCCATTTGTGTTTAGAGTCATTTAGCATTTTCCCAGCCCATGGGGGGGGTGGCTCTCAGAACCCTTTACCTTCTTTTTTCTGTTTTTCAACTTAAAGTCCCGCAGGGGTTGAAAAAAAAAACAGTTTATAAGATTCTGGGTTTTTCTGTGAAAATTTTTCGCAGCTTGCTCAATGCAAAGTTAGATAACTCAGTTAAAAACTTTGGGGTTGCTATTGCATAAAGTGGGGCCAAGCATCATCTGCAATTTGCTCTTCACGTCGAAATTGATGATCCGTTGAAAAGGATCAAATCAATCATGCCCAAAATCAAGAGCTGGGAACCTCCAGTCTTTATAGAACTTTATAAAAGTACCCCGGCTCACAAGGGTTAAAAACCTTTGTTGGGGCGAAATTTTGTATAAAGTTAACTATGTTTAGCAATCCCTTTAAATTTTGACATAAGATATCATTGGTTGGGAACATTCTGAACTAAAACCGCCTGCGACTCGGATATCTCTTCAGCTAATTTTTAGTCGTTCAGAACCACACAGACGAAATTTCCCCGCAACTCCAAAAAGGCAACCTCTTATTTGTTATGGTGCTGTGATTCCATTCCCCTCGAATGGGGGCCAGTTTAACGTTCTTGCGGAACTTTTCCTTCCCCCAGTAAAGGAGCAGTGCATGCAGGTGTTAAGGAGCGATCCCTTTTCACGCTTGATTTTCCCCTCGCTTGGCGCTTTTTTGTGGGAGGGTTCTATAGCTTTGCAAGCCCTTCCAGACTGTCAGTCTTCCTTTACGACATGGGGCCCCCCCACTTCTATATTTTCAGAGATGAAAACACTGTACTTGTAAGTTTGTGCGCACGTGCGTGCGTGTGTGTGAATGTGTGTTTTTTTGTTTGTTTGTGTTTGGGTTTTGGTTTTTTTTGTTTGGGGGCGGGTTTTTAAAAAAAATTTTGGGGGGTTGGTTTTGGTGGTTGGGGGGTTTTGGGGGGTTTTTGGGGGGGGGGGTTTTTTGGGTTGTGTGGGTTTTTTGGGTTTTGGGGTTGGGAATTTTTTTTGGTGGGGTTGGTTTGGGGGGTCTCTCTTATGGGAAAAAGCCTGTATGAAAATAATTTGGTATGTTAATTTTCTGTTAAATTTTTTATTTTTTTGATTGTTTTTTTTAAAAAAACCAAACCACATTTTTCTTTGTTGTTGGGGGGAAAAAAAAAAAACCTCCCTGCAATTTTTTTTAAAAAAATTTTTAAAAAAATTTTAACCAAAATTTTTTTAAAAATTTTTTTTTCTTTTTCCTTTTTTAAAAAAAACCTTTTTTTTTTTTCGAAAAAAAACTACGAAGAATTTAACTTTTGTTTTTAAAAGGGGGAAAAAAGGTTTAGAATTTTTTAAAAGGGGGGAAAAACCGGGGTTTTCCCCCCCCCCTTTCCCCCCTTTTCATTTTTTTTTTGGTTGTTAAAATGAAAACGCACCGGATATTTTTTAGGGTTTTGGTCATTTGGGGGGAAAAAAGATTTATTTGGGGAGGGTCTTTCTTTTTGGGAAAATTTTAGGTAAAAATTCCCGGTTTGGGGTTGGAAAATAAAGGGGGGGGTTGTTTTTTAAAGGGGTTTTTTTAAAAGGGGAAAGAAAATGGGTCCGGGGGGAAATTCCTTTTTTTTTGGGGGGGGGGGTTTTTTAAACTTTTGGTGGGATGTAAAAAAATTCTGGTAATTTTGGGTTTTTTTTTGGGGGTAAATTTTTTGTTTTCTGTTAAAGGGTTTTTTTGGACAAAGGGAACGTTTCTTTTTTTCTGCCCAGAGGCGTTTACTTTTTAGGAGGTTTCCCAAGGGTTTGGGGAAAATTTTAAAAGGCCCCGGTGGCCTTTTTAAACCCCCGCCTTTTGGGGGGTTTAAATAAGTCCCAGTGAATTCCAAACATGGTCAGTTTTGTTTTTGGGGGGGCCCCCGGAAATTTTGGGGGCTTTGTTTTTGTTTTTGTGTTCCCCTTTTTAGGCCTTGGGGGTTCTGTTGGTTTTGGGTTTATTTTTTGTACAGATTTTTTTTGAGGGAAAATACTTACAAGGGGGGCTATTTCCCTGTTTTTTCATGTAAACGACTCTAGCGAAAGTCTCTAAACCCACCCAGCTGGACGGGAAATAGTGAGGGGTAAAATTTTATGGAAGGAAAAAGATGGGACCAAGAACGGTTTCCTTGGGGGATACCAACCCATAAAGGGGTTAATTTTCTGGTCCTGTAATACTGCAATTTGAGCGTCAGCGTTTTGTGGAAGACTTTGTTAAAGGTTTTGGCAAAGTCAAGCAGTATGGCACCTACTTGTTCAATGTCACATATTTAATAAACTGTCAGGTAATGTCATGATGATTGTGATTAATTGTTGTAATTGAAAGTTTTGACCGAAAACGTTCATGTGAGCGTCAATGTGATCCATATGTGTTTATGCCTTCATGTTCAAAGATTTTGGAAACGATCGATGGGAGGGAAACGGGGCGATAATTGTTGGCCTTTGGGGTCGCCCGTTTGGAAAAATTGTACAAAGCCAGTCTTGGAAAGGTTTCAGGCAGGGTTGGTAAAGATAGACTGAAGAACTGGAACAAGGACAAGGTTAGGTCCGGTAGCTTTTTGAGTCCAATGTCATAAGTAGCTTCTGCATACGTTACTCCATATGTCAAGGGGGGGGGGGGGTAAGGACTGTCTGGGTGTTTTGGGGGGGTTAGATTTTCATGTGTGAAAACGGATTGAAAAGTGTTAAATAATCATGTTTAGTGTTCCAGGTCAGTCACAACAATATTTTTGTTGTCTGTGATAGCCAGTGTCTTCCCTGTGCAATCTGATAAACTTGAAATATATGGGGTTGTTTCTAACCTTGTTTGCAACATGAGTGAAAACATGTTTATGTTATGCTTTCATGTTTTTTTGGAAAACGTCTTTTGGAAGGATTTGAAAGCTGGTCTGTAAAGTCTTTGCGGTTTTTAGATCCCTGGAAGAGTATATGTCTGCTTGAATGTCGTTTTTGTGTATGTTTTCCAAGGATGTGAAAATGGTGTGTTTAAGACTTTCCCAGTTAGAAACAAAGTCTTGTGTGGGATCTGTATGGAAGTAGTCCATGCTGTATTTGTGTATCTAAACATCCAGAATAATATAGTTTGTGGGGAACATGTAACATTTATATAATCTTATTTTATAAATATTTAATGACCTCCCTTGAACAATGCTCATTGATTATAGAAATAATCAGTTTCATTAATAATAACCTCAGTCTTCTCAAATGTTTCTCTATCTTCATTTGCATTCTTCACTCCTTATATACACTTGTGATGAATAATTCCTTATTGTATTTACAAACTATTTCTAAATTTTCATCACTTGAGGTAAATAAGAAATTATAATAATATCTTTATATCTTTTATATACAATAATAATTTTTAATATCTCAAAGAAGTTTCTCAAATAGATAATAAATAGCAAAAAAAAAAAAACATATACCGTATAACAGCTTTCTCAAATAGAGAAAAACAAAAAGAGTGATTTTATTATAAAGATTGTGCATAACAAAAATAATGTACAAGTTCAATATTTTCCAAAACCCTCAAATTTTTTGCAGTAAAACCATAAATTTATCCTCAACAATCTGAATATGCACTTCACAGCTGAGAACACAGAAATCAATCTTTGGTAAGGTTCACAGACAAAAAATTTGTTTTCATTGTGTTTCACTTCACATACAAAAGATATGTGTGACTGGATTTACTCAATAAATTAGGGCTAGGACGGTACCTTACTTTGTCTGAAGGGGCTTTTACTTGGCAGGGGAGACCCCAAGTGGTTGCATTCCCAACCTTGGACTACAGCCACGACTTGCACCAATGTATTTAGAGACCTCCTAGTTCCAATTGCAAGGGTAACCACTCCACTATGGCAACCCTCAAACATAAGTGATATATTTATTATTTCTTCAAATTACCATACAGGCTTTTCATATCAGTCGTGATGCATGATACTTTTGTTTTTGTACATAGACCTATAAAAAATATTACCAAAAGAAGTGTGCAGACTACAAATATGGATAAAAAAATAGAGCCCATTACAAAATCAGCCCACTCGAGTTAGAAATTCTAGGCATAAACATTTATGTCAGTAACATAAAAACATATATGAAAGAGGATGATTCTATAAAGTTGGCTAAAAAAAAAAAATTGATGGCTCTGTAATATATGTCTTAAAAGTATTTAATTCAATTCACTTGGGCTGAAAGTATTCAACAGCACCAGAATTTGCATCTCCAGGATGCACAACAGAGACAGAGGGAGTGGAGGACTGGCAATCCACAAGAGTGATAGAAGGACTGAATACCTCCCCTTCTCCTACAGCACTGGAAGGGCTCACCTTTTTGGATTCAGGAGACACAGCCTCACAATGCATAACAAGCTTGTTCATAGTGCCTGAGATGTGTGACAAGAGGAGTTTTTTTTACCTTGGATCTTTCATGTAGTATTTGAGTCTGTTTATGTTTGTAATAATGGCATCAGAGGTGCTACCTTCCTTTGCTAATGAATGTTCATGCTCTGAAGAGGGAGTTTCACGTTTTCAATGTTATGATTTTTTCTGCCTGCACATTTTAAACATCTGCTATGCAACTGATAGTTCCAAGCTCTGAGCAATGATGATTCATGTTTCTTCAACAAAATCCTCTCCTCCAAGTTCTTCATAAACGAACTTGTTAAACCAAGTTCTGTTTCGGTCCTACAAATTTCTTGTTCCCGTTCAAAAAAAATTTTGTTAATAAAACTCAGTTCCCCTGTTTGATGACATTTCTTGGCAATATATATGCTGTTTTCTGGTTCACAACTTACTAGTTCATCTTGTTCACTAAAATTTTTTTTTTTTCTTGTGCTTCAAAAAAACTACATTTTTTTTTACTACAATAATCTTGTTCATCCCCATAATAAATTTCTTGTTCATCTTCAGTGCATCTGTTTCCTAAATTCCTGAGTTTTTTTGTGAACATCCCTACCGCCCTTCTTCTTCAAAATTTAAACCACAAAAAAGAGAGAACACAAAAAAAACCTGAAAGTCTAAGCACTTCGGAAGCAGAATTTTTTTGAAAAACTCTCAATTTTTGTAACATAGTAAAAACCCGACAGTGATTCACAGAAATTTCCAAACTCCACTCCCCTGGGACACAATGCGTCTGGAATTTGCTTTCCCCTTTGGGTGTTCTGTTATTTTTATCAATTTGCTTCTTCGTGGTCTACAGTGTTTACAGAGTCTCCCCGTTCCCAAAAATAGGGGTGTTAGCACTAAGCACTCATTGCATTTTCACAATTCCTTCTCTTTGATAACTTTTTTAAATCTACTTTTGAAGCTTCCCCCCATATTCCATAGAATCAAACCCCTTAGGAAAAATTTCTGAAGAACTGGCCCACTTCAGCTGTCTGTCCCAAAAAATGCTCCAAAAGTATCTATAAATGCTGAGCATGTTTTACCATAAATCCAAAGAAAGTATAACAATCTTTTAAATGTTTTTTCTTCCCTTTTTATACAACAAATGTCCCAAATTGCGGGGCACCTCATACCGGTTTTATCCCCAGTTTTAGTTTTTTTTAATTTTTCCGCCAATTTTTTTTAGTGTGGCCCTGGCAAAGAAGATGTTTTATCCCCAAACACTGACCCAAGGATTTTTAAACCCCAAAATTGTTTTTATCGTCTAATAGCATTTACTTCAAAAAGGACATCTCTCCAAAAAGGGTAAAAAAAAAACACTTCCAAGTTGTTTACACATAGTTTGTGTGAAATGTCAATGGGATGCCAGCCCACTCTCTGGCACCCCCAAAAAAACCTGCAAATGTCCCCTTTCACTGAACCCAATTAAATTTGGCCAATACTCAAATTCTCAAAACATTGTTTTTAGATTTTCAGTTTTTCTTCTTGAAGGCCCCATTTTGAAATTCTAAGGGGGGATGGGGCCAAAAAAGGGCCCCAAACCCAAAAAAGGGGTTTTTGAGTTTTTCCCCCAAAAACCAAACCCCAAA
>NC_051403.1:30001969-30037875 GCF_015228065.2 Penaeus monodon
GTGGCCATACAAGTGATAAGATGCAGTTGGATTACCTGTGGTTGAACTCGCACAGTTGTAGCGCCATGCGATGCTGATTGGCCTAGGCCTATATCCCCCAGTATGCTGTTTGCTTTCCAAGAATTTACTCAGACTAGAAATCCTGGACCAGTTTTCTCTTAAGTTTTTTTTCTGCATGTTAGTGTGCAGATTATATCTATGTCTACCTTGTATATTGCTATGGTTTCTGATTGTATTGTTTCTCTCGTGAATCAATGGTCTGCTACGATTATTGTTAATTTGAAAAGGCATACTAGTTCTCTTAACGTGATTCTAATAATCAGCTAGTTTAATTAATATGTTTACATTCCCTACCGATTGTTGTCCGTAGTCTAATAACACCTCTATTTAGGAGTCTGGAATTTGGTTGAGTTTGAATAACTTTAATTCTATTTTAGAGCTCCATTCTTTTGGCTTGTTAATGAAGCAGAGTTGGTACTTCTCAGAGTTGGTACTTGTTCACATGCAAGTATATCCATATCCTCTTTCCTTGCCTTAAGTTTTCCTGGTAATGACCATAAATTGTCCAAGATCGTATTTGGATTTAACTTCATCATTTAAATAATGAATCCCACCGTAGATGATGCATCTAGATGAATCTGGTTCAACTTCTCGACGACACAGCATCTCAGGGTGTCAATGTTGGCGCCCTCAGTGATGTGGCAATCCTTCTCGAAGTCCATTGCCTTCACTTGGCACAGATTCGTGTTTTCCTGTAGCAGCGATTTTCGTGTGTTGAAGGGGGGACTCCGCTAATTCAGCACCAGTAACAGCTGTGTTCCATCCTTCACTCACCTTCTTCTCCAGGGTAGAAGACGCGATCATTGAGTTTGTTGAAGGTGAAGTCACGTAAGCACTCTGGATTAGGTTGTTTAGATCTTCGATGTCTGAATTCTTTTTTCATATTACCTTTCTCATTTCTTGGAGCTCAAGTGGAATGTTTTGGAGAAATCGCATGATTCTTACTCACGCTGACTGATTGTTTATTTACGTTTCATCCTTATTATATCGGCAAGTTTGTCCTTGGTCATCCAAATTGTTTCAAGCCTATGTTGCGGCGGTGTTTCTGTAGTTTAAGTTTGGTAAAGCTATTAAAGAGGTTGTCCTAGGTAGGATTCTCCAATGAGATAACCCTTGACTCTTCTCTCGCGCTCATGTCTGCAGAATTCAACGGAGGTAAGGTATTCCGCAGCGATTCGCGCGTAAGGCTGTGCGCGAGGTTCAGGTGGTAGCTGCTGGAGAGAAGAGAGAGAGAGAGAGAGAGAGAGAGAGAGAGAGAGAGAGAGAGAGAGAGAGAGAGAGAGAGAGAGAAGAGAGAGAGAGACTGCCGCGAAGTGGTCACTTTGCGTTTGGCCCTAGGGATCCCTCATCCCGTGGTCGGACGCTCCACTGGGAACAGTAGAAAATTCCTCCCACGTTATTAACTGATGACAGCAAGGACCTGTTCCAGGTAGAGATTAGGGAACTCACTGAATTATGCGAAGCTAAAGGAAGAACTTGCCAAGGAGAACACATCCTACATTTCTTTGAGACCGCTTCTCAAACTGGCTGAGAAAAGGATTTGTTATCACTGTGCAGGACATTATAAACAACATCTCTGCTACAAGGACAAGCCTTGAAAAGCGTGGTGTGCGATCTATTGCTACTTCTGCTATGGCACAAGAGTGGAACAGGCACAGTACTGCTAATAGGTACAAATCTGTCCCCCTGAGGCATAAAACTCAGAGGAGCAAACAAGCACAGGAAACACATTCATCACTTAACATTTCAAGGTAATTCTGGTTCAGTCGGGGAGTACTGTAGTCAATGCAAACGCAAGGAACAGACAGATACCAAGTGTTGAGGAGGAGCAAGTAATTACTGTCTGCACCCGACATACCGTCCAAGAGTGTCGCACTTGCATAGAGGAGAGGCGAGAATCATTCTTTCATAAATCTCGAATGAGAAGACAAAAACAACCCTTAATTGCTCAGGCACTCGGATTTTTCCAGTAGCAGCTGGGCAACAGTACCGGGCCAAACGGCTAGTGCAACGCAGTCTTTCCTGGTCAACCCCACCCTGATATTATTGCATGTGTGGAAACCATCCAAATGAGTCAGTCCCAGACAATTATGGCCAAATATATGGGTACACAAGGAGCACGGTACTTTTGGTGGTGTCACAGTCTTGCTTCCGAAAGTTTATCCATCTCCATCTTCCTAACAGATGTCCCTATAATGGTCTCTAATTTGAATTATGCTAGAATACCACTATATTATCTGGCAGGTCCAGAGGAAAACTCAGTATCTGTTTCTCAGCTTATTGAGGAACAGACACGAGATTAAAGGGATCTTGACGCGTAGACGTGGCGGAGGCGGCGTCAGCTCCTACGGGTTGAAGGAAAGGTGTTAGCGTTCAGGAACGGACTCGGACTGACTCCTTCGGGTATTTCTGGGTCGCTTCCCCCTTGGGCGTGGGACACAGCTTGTTGTCCCCTCCAAGCGTTTCTCGTTATCGCCGAAGGTCAGGTCATGACCCAGGAGGCGAACAGCTGTCACCCCGGCTCAGGCAGATTTCACTATTAATAGATGTCACACCGCTCTGCCACCTACCCTCGCCTCGCCCTCGAGGCGCTTATAGATTGCTCCACCTCAAGGCTGTCCTACTCACACGCCCGGAAATGCTTGACGGCCCAACGTAGACGTCATCCACCTCCGTCCTCTTCGGCGTCCTCCTTCCTGTCCCTCTTCTGGTGTCCCGTCCACGCGCCGTATACGCGAAGTTCTCGTCGTAGCGTCATACTCTGTAGACGGTCCCCGACATGGTGATTCCTGAGTTTCTAGCTATCCGCGGGGTTCCTCGCCATCGACCGCGTGCCTGGGTGTGGATATCGATGACCAGGCTAATAGCAACCAGACCATGCACACAAGGGCCAAGATAGGTGGAGAGAAGATATGACAGGTGTGTGTGTGTGTGGGGGGGAACTACAGCATTACTATCCGATAAACATAAGCCGTTTTTTTTTTTTTTTTTGTGATAGACCGGAATGATCAAGGCAATCCGCAAAGATCTACTTGAACCTCGAGCGTTCCGATAAAAGGATAGAGTAAGAAGTGCAAACTACATATACAAGTACTCAGTGCCTATGGACATTGCTGTTGTACAAGGATAGGTCCGTGATATGGGACACGAGGAAGCACGCTCGATGGCCTTACTGCCGATACGATCCTCCTCCCTGTGCATCCGATACGCTTTCGCATAGCACACTCTATAACGGCTATTCGTACTCTAGTACAGTGGCTGACAGGGACGCAAAACACACGTAAAGGGGTGAACACATGCTACGACGACGCTACGACTTGTCTAAAGGGTCAAAAGCGCCGCGTGGAGGCCACGGTCAGCTGCCCGGAGAGAGGGCGGAGCTGACCTACCGCGCTGGTCGCTTGACACGAACTCCCGGTCAAACGAGGTCAGATATAAAACGTGACCTCCGCCCTCGCTGAACGGGTGGTTCTTATTTGGGACATTTGGATCCACGTGGAAAACAGCCACGTGGTCCACTGGTAACAGAAATAGAATTATCCACATCCTGTAACAGAAATAGAATTATCCACATCTTATATTGCTCGGCCACCTACTCGCGCCTCGCCCTCGAGGCGCCTTCAAGGGTGACCTAACTTGGCTGGTCGTCTCGTTCTCGTGCGTTGTCCTGGTTCAACTTCGTGGCTGCTCGTCCATGTTGTCCTCATCCTCCTGGTCCCTGGTGTAATCTGCTCGTCCTCGATTATCCACACGTCCTCGAAAGTCTCGCACAGGTCCTCCTTGACTTCAGATTCGTCTTGACCTCTCGTAGTCCTGGCCCAGGCCTAACTCGGCGGCGTCCTCGTCCACACGTCCTCACAGATCTCGTCCAGGTCCTTCTCGCGTCCACACTCCTCGTAATCTTCGTCCGATCTACGGGCGTCGGGGCAGGGGCGGCATCTCGGGCGGCTTTATACCTGCGCTACGAGCTCCTGGATGTTGACCGGATCTGCCGGCGTCCGCAGGCGTCGCCTATGCACAGCATTCTGGGTGACTGGTACCTGCGGCAAAGGTGCTGGTTCGCTGGATCTACGGGGATCCGGCAGGCACGCCCGTCCACTACACTGGGACGGCTTAAAACCTTTCTGACGAAAATCCTGGTCTGTGGGCCGTATGGCGATCTTCGATGACGTCCTTCTCACAGCATCCTAAGGGTCTTCCCTCGGTGCCGTGTCGGTCCGACTGCAATATAAAGTCGGGGAGCCAGATCATACACGTAAGGGCCAGAGTAAGAGAAAAAGAAGGCAACAGAGAAGATGGGGTGGTAATTACCACTAGCCGTTATTCATAACATTTACGGTTTTAATGTTGGTTTTTAACTATTTTCGTCTTTTTTTCATTTTGTGTTTTTTTCACAAGGTAAAGAAAATAGAAGAGGAGATGTCAGTAGCGGTCCGCATAGACCTATTTGAACTACCAACCATCTCTGATAGATATGAGAATGATAAGGGAACGACATCGGCGATCCGCGAAGATCTATTTGAACATATCGTCACACAGATAGAAATAGATGTAACTTGTACTTTATGTATGAACCACTCGTCACGACGGACAAAATTGTGGGCTAAAGAATACATATAAATCTTTACGCCGGCACTAAGACAGCAACCAGCCTTATTAATGAAAAGGGTCATGTCTTTGTCCTGCGTGTGTGAGTGAGGTGAAGGTGTGTGTGTATGCATGTGTGAGTGACAGCTAGCGTTAATGAGAGGGAAAGCGAGTGACCTCACACAGAGAATGAATCATAAACACGAAAATTAACGTTCACTATAACAAACTGAAGTAAATTAGCATGCTAGCTATTTAAGATTATTTCAACTACCACATTGAATTCAGCATATAATGATATGCGCAGAATCTACGCATGAATGAATGGTGACATGAAAAAATATTCGCCAATTTTTTTCAAGCAAATCTTCTCGGGTCAAATCTGAACTGCCGAGGTACATGTCTAGCTTTGCACGTCAGACTTCAATAAAACTCAATAACGGGGGATCCTATACCCAAATGCCGTATATGACTGAAGCGACTCGAGTCAGGAATATAATATCCTGCTCTCTTCTGCGTATCTGCAATGGGCGCTCGCAAAATTCCGAAGGATATATAAATTTTCACGAATCACACAAACGCTTGGGGGTACCCAAAACATGCAAGCGACTTCAAGAGGGTGAGTCTGTGTGATTAATAAGCGAATAATGATTCTAGCTTAAACCCTAGTCCTACATTATTAACGGACATAACCGCGGTCACACTGACTCAAAAGGTGCCGAACGAATAACTTCGGTTTATTGCACCTAATTTCGAACGACGGAGCGCAGATCTATTAGGCGTTTACGCAACCCCGGGCAATATCAGCAATCCTGTGCACTATGATATGGGGGAGATCCTACGCTATATCCAATAATACAATTTTGTTACCTGCTTCGCTCTAGCGCCGATAGAACGTGTCACCAAAAAGCATGTAACAATGATATGTTTGCTTCCAAATTAGAGGGAACCAAGTGGTCATCTGACCCTACCCACGCCGCCACCCACCGGGAAAAGAGAAAGTGAGGTCAGGTCAAGACAGGAAATACCTTTTTCTAATCCAAGTGACCGCAAAAGAAGAAAAGGGACGTCAGGTCGGGGGGCGAGGGTTAGGAACGAGATAAAATGAAATGGTATTCGTGATAAGATAAAATCACGAACGCGTTAAATTCGTTGCAAATGAAACAATGTAATCTCTAAAAAACGAGGAAAATAATTATTACTTAACTAACGAACGATATTCATGTTTATTGATCACATACTCGATCACACGAATGCGATCTGAGGTGGAGAATAGTGGAGAACGTGCCATTTGCTGTCATTAGCACCTTTTAACCCAACAAAAAAAACGGCTTAACACATGTATGGGAGAAGGAAGGGAAAGAAATAAGAAAGGGGCCCAAACGTGTACTTACGTGTTTTTTTCTTAGCCATGTCTTGAAGCGGTCGAGCGGATTTTTCTTCGGGGTGGTGTGTCCGTGTTGCATCAACAGGATGCAACGCCCTCGCTGCCACCAGATATAACGGCTATTCGTACTCTATACAGTGGCTGACAGGGACGCAAACACACGTAAAGGGGTGAACACATGCTACGACGACGCTACGACTTGTCTAAGGGGTCAAAAGCGCGGTGGAGGCCACGGTCAGCTGCCCGAGAGAGGGCGGAGCTGACCTAACCGCGCTGGTCGCTTGACACGAACTCCCGGTCAAACGAGGTCAGATATAAAACTGACCTCCGCCCTCGCTGAGCGGTGTTCTTATTTGGGACATTTGATCCACGTGGAAAACACACACGTGGTCAACTGGTAACAGAAATAGAATTATCCACATCCTGTAACAGAAATAGAATTATCCACATCTTATACACGCCAAACACTAATAAGAGGAGCAAACATGCTAATAAGGTGACATAAACAGGGTATATAAAGTCTATGTGAAGTCTGACTCAACCGACGTCCGCTTCCTGAACCTTACTAACGTGCCGTAGATGCAGCTCCGGATTGTGGCGTTGATTGTCGGCAAGGTTAGAGCGCCGGCCTAATCGCTATAGGATCTGCAGCGACATCCGTAACGAAGGACTTGATTGCCGGAACTTTTAATGACAGAGAACGCAACCCACAGTGATGAGGCAGGACAAAGGTTCCCTGCAATAACCTATCTGCTGAAGCTCCTCGCAAGCAATTGTGGCGGCCGTCGATTGATAGAAATAGATCACTGTCGCCTGCGAAAGGCTAAGCATGAAAGGCGAGAGTTGATCGCTCACCTCGAGGAACAGTGATGTGATCAGGCCACCTGAAACAAGAGCACGAGCACAAGATGGAGTCTGAAGAGATGAAGGTAAAGGTGAAGAAAACACACGAAGTGTCCTTGGTAGGCTTCAAACAGGAGTCTAAGAAGTCAAGGAAGGGAAGATAGAGCATGACCTCCCAACTCTCTAAGAATAAATGTGTGAGGCACGTGAACCATGTAATATGAAATGTTTGTTTTGTGTGGGAAGGGGTGTACGCGTTACGCCCTAGAGATAGTATAAGGACGCACTGGAATAATCACAGACAGCCCGAGGCAGTGAGGAAAGACCTGAGGCTAGCATAAAACCGAGTGCGTTGTCTTAAAGGAAAGAGTCTTGACAGAAAATGAAGATACCCTCTTAAGTACCGCGCCCATGTCAACAGGCGAAATCACGTCAGGCGACACCTCTCCGTGCGCCGCACGAATGAGGGTTGTTGCCAAACTATTCAATCGCCGTGTAATTTTGTTTACTGTGCTTTGATATGAAAAAAACTGTTAAAGTTAATGAGGTAAGATGAGAAACCTAGTTTACTGTGCCTACAATCTGACCGACCTTACCTCGCACAGCCTTAAAATCAGTAGCTAATTCCTCAACGTTGTGCTCAAGCGTGTTGACAGCATGAGCAGACGAGTCGAAACTGTGAACTACAGACAATAAGCTTTCCTTATAATTCCTGAATTCGGATGTAAGAGTGTCGTCATCCACAACTCCGAAAAGTACGTGAGCAATATTGCCAACAAAATTGAATAATCCTCGCCTGGCCCTACCTGTAGATGAGAGGCCCTACGAAAGAATTCAACTCTGCATCGTCGATGATAAGATACGATTGAATAGGCGAATGTCATGTGCATCAAGAGAAGGATCTATGGTAAGGTTGTCACGAAGAGAAATTAACTGGTCCCTGTGGTATAGCATGAGCTTGGACGCGTTGCGGAGTGGCAATAGCGAGAACCGGGCCTCCACATGGCTTGTTATAGGGAAAACCTTCCCAAGGTCCTCAATCATAGCCCCAGGTGCGTCCTTCACGTTATGCGGCAGGCGATGCGAGTCTCCTCCCGTGTAGAGTGCCACAAAGAATATGGACGACAGCATCCTGGAAGGGAGAGCCAGATATCACTCACCACTCGCACGACCAGCATAAAGAATATATCACAATAACCAGTTACAAGAGAAAAGGAATAAGATGATAATGGTCCGTCCTAGAATGAGCGGTGCAGGTAATAGCATGCAATCGCAGCTAATTATAGAGATAGAAACAAAACTCTACGGGAGTAACACATATACCTGACGAACTCGCTAACTCTCAGTTGTAAGCCTAGTAACACCAAAGCAGGACGTCATCAGGATTTCTCCTGTGTTCTGGACGATTTTACGGGGATAAACCCCCTCAACTGGGTTGTCCTTATACTCAGAGTGTGCGTGGTGTGTGTGTGTGTACATCCCCAAATTGTGTCGGATATTATGGTCAGGGACTCTAGAAAAAACAGTGCTTAGTAAAAATTACGAATACTGAGTGTGATGCTAAGGTAACAGGGTGCTGTACCAACGACCGTTGGCGAGACCTGGTGAATGTATGTGTGACAGCACTTGACCTGGCGCTCGCACCCTCCCCGCGCCCGACCGCAGGGAATTAATCACCCAAGAAGCGGACGGGACAACCACCCCCTCACTGTCCTACCATGGATGAGGGTGGGGACGTGCTCGATGCCCCCCAGTGCCAGTGCCAACTACCACCCCCTCAACCCTCCACCCTATGGGAGGGATTGATTTCACCGAACATAGGGATGTGAACGATGTGGATTCGACTGCCGACCCTGATGCTGATGACGAGGGATTCCAACTCGTTCAGACCAGAAGGAAAAAAGTGAAAACCATGCCGAATGACACCAGCAACCTGACCAAGAAAGCAAACGGAACGACCCAAAAAAGCGCGAACCCATCGCCCCCCGGGAGAGGTACATTAGACTGGCCTTTCCGGAGGACACGACTTCCGGCGATAAAATAAGGTGGATGAGGGAGGTCAGCCAGCTGCCGCCCCTCCAAGAGGAAGGTGCAGGGGAGATGGATATCCTCGCGCTACGCCTATGTACGACGAGAACAAACAACAATATGTGGCCTGATGATTAATGGCACTTTGCGGGGATCTCTCTGCAGAACAAAGACTTTAGCCTAAAAAAAAAAAATACGGGGAATACCTGGTTACCAGGTTTCCGAAGGAGGCGGCCGCTGAGGAAGCACTGCATCTTCCGGGCGTTTTTAAAGCCCGGAGGATCTATAAGGACGGACAGCCCTTGAACAGGCTCATCATTGTATGGAGCGGTGAACAGCCGCCACCTACAGAGTACCAATTCTTTGGTAGATACATAGAGCCGGGCTCCATTCGACCGTGGTGCTCAGAGGTTGTAGTCTGCTACAAGTGTCAAGGTTATGGCCACGTAGCTAAATATTGCAGGAAGGACACAGCGTGTGCTGTCTGTGCAGGAGTTCACCAGGCAAAGGACTGCCCTGCAAGAAACGACGGAAAGGACAACGACAATGAGGACGCCGCCATCATCGTGAAGAGGTGCGTCAGGTGCAGAGCGGAAGGTGTGACGGCCTGGCACCGTAACTGCCCCCACAAACTGCCACGAGCACCCCCCCCACCTGCCCCGACCGTACCCATCGACCGCGGAGTGGCGATGCCCAGCCCAGCCACACCACCCACCAGGGCCGCGTGACGTCATCACCCACAGGACTTCCCGCAACTGCCCAGGGGATTCCCCATCCTAGGAAACAGTGCCACAGGAGAAACCATTGGTGAAAAAGACATGGATACGGCCGAGGAAATAAGAAGCATCAGGCAAGAGATTGCTGAAATGAAAAAAAGCATCAGGAAAGAGATTGCTGAATTGAAAAAAATGATAATGGAGAACAAAAGTGATCCTGTAGACAGGGAAAATGTGCGTTCTGATGATGTTAGTGATGTTAGTGATGTTGAAAATACGATGAGGTCTCTGATATTATTATTACGCACGTGCGTTCTGATGATGTTAGTGATGTTAGTGATGCTGACAATACAATGAGGTCTCTGATATTATTATTACGCACGGCGACCCTCTGAAAACAGTGACGACAGTGACCGTAAAAATGACGATGACGAAGATGCGAAGGAAACGGCCGATCTGTGGGACATCACTCATAAAATGCTATCAGGTACGGATTATGCGTATAGTATCAATACGCGGAAAGCGCGCAAACAGATAAAAAAAGAAGATACACACAAATACGTAATGCAGTACAAGAATATGCAGACTAAAGAGTTTTCATCAAACAAAAATTTGACCAATCAGTTAACATAGGGTGTGAGGGGGGACAAGAAAACAATTACTTTCTTTCATGGAATATACGTGGTGTCAACCGTAGAATTAATGACTTGCTTACTATATTCATAACAATAATGTTGACGTTATCTGTTTACAAGAGCCCTTCACATCAGCCACTAAAATAAAAACCGCCCCTAGAATTAGAGGCTACCACTCCTATACGAACACAGGAATGACAGGCCTATTGACTTATGTCAGTGACACCATACCGCAAAAGTTGGTGCAGAAATCTAATGACAATAATGTGCAGTATCAGCATTTACATATTCGAACAGCCTCTGGGTTTTTCTCTCTGTACAATGTATACGCAAGGTGTAGAAAGTTTCAGACTGATTCACTGCCCAACTTTCAGAATCACGGCACAATATGCATGGGAGATTTTAATGCTAGACATTATACATTTGGAGATAGTCAATGCAATGAAAATGGCGAAGAGTTCCGACATTTTGTGAACAACAGATCTATGATAGTATATGATACAGACAGGCAAACTCACGTGGCGGGGGGCAGGCTAGATTATGTAATAGGAAGGGATCTTGTGCATGGAAACGTCAGAAGCATGCTTGCAACAGAGCTAATCAGTGACCACTTTGCAATGGTAACGAGATACGCTGTTGATAATACTCAGTCTACAAAACAAATAGGGTCAAATTTCTATCCCCCTTACCTTGAGCATCACTTTAAATCACGTATCTATGACTGTACAATGATTATACAGTAACAAGTGTGATAAATTTTCCATGGACATTACAACAGTGGTCACTGATTACTACAACACTTGGGTCTGCCCAAAAGAAAACCTTCAAGAACAGCAACTCACAACGCTCCAAATAACCTAAGGGGGTCGGTGACCCTACATTATTAAGGGAACAAAAGCGAGTTCAGGAGCTTTATGATATCTACAAGCAGGATAATACCCGTGACAACCTTATTGAATTTCTTAAGGCTAACAAAAACCTACGGAATTAAAAAACTCATTGCAGAAATGACACTTTGAACAGTTCCTAAAAAGCATTAACAATAACACCTCAATGTCGGAGGTCTGGAAAAAATTAATCAAATTTCAGGCAAACCAACTAACACCCGCAGTTCCCATAGTCCTCTTGCCAAGCAAATATGCTCCTTAGTCAATGGGCTGGAGCGTCCAAATTGAGCTCACTTCCCACAAATATTCAGGATCACCTTAGTCAATCTAAAATTGCACGCAAATTTGCCATTGAGATTGGATGTCTGATACTGACCCCTCAGACTTTGCTGAGATCACTGAGTGGGAACTGAACAATGCACTGGTCAAAGGAAAAGCGTCCGCCTCAGGTGAGGATGGAATTACCTATAGTGTCCCCCGCACTATAGCTCAGGTACTTGGTAATCCCCTTTTGCACCTATACAGGTTAAGTTTGTCACAAGTGTATTCTCCCGGGCCCCCTGGACACGCAGTCTAATCATCCCTATACCAAAATCAAACACTGATAAATAACGCCCAATTTCACTAATTTCATGTGTATGCAAAGTTCTAGAAAGGATAATTTTGAACAGACTCAGGTACAGCTTACCAGGTAAATTATCTCACAGACTGTACGGATTCCTATCGGACGTAGCACCCAACATTGCTTTGCAGAGTACTTTTCACACTCTAATCCAGGAAGCACACTGTTTTTCTTGACCTAAAGTCAGCTTTTGACATTGCAAACAGAGAATTATCCTAGAAAAATTTAGTAAGCTTTGGCATCCGGGGTAAGATATTGAACTGGATTAGAATGTATCTCTCGAACAGATCTGCAAGTGTTCTGTTCAGGGAGTGAGAAGTTCCACTTCACAGTCTTTTGAACTTGGGACGCCACGGGGAGGAGTTCTCAGCCCTATGCTGTTCATGTCCTCATGCACAAGCTGGTGGCAGATATCCCACTTGGGGATGGTGAATCCATTATATGCTATGCTGATGACATATGCGTCAGAGCATCATCACAAGTGAGGATGCAAATAATTCTCGACAGAATCACAGCAAAGGCTCATGAGTGTGGATTAGTCATTTCCGCCGAGAAAATAATGGCTCTAAACCCATGTATCATACCCACCCACTTTTCGCATAGGTGACCAGGAGCTTGACATATGCCACAAGTATAATATCTGGGGGTGAATGTAAATGATGCACACCTGGTCTTCTCTCTAAAGAAGAGACTCTGGAAGAGATTGAAACCTTTGAAAGTTCTTGTCGGAAGAGAACATGGCATCAATGTTAAGCTCGCTAGACTGTTTTACTTGGCTTTTATAAGGTCAGTTGTAGACTACCATGCACTGCACTTGTTGCAGTGTAAGGAATCAGAAATAGTATTTTTGGAGGTAGTGCAAATGAAGCTATGAGGATTATCCTGGGCGCCCCGAGAACAGCAAGGATAGTAAACATGAGATCAGAATTAAACTTACATCCATTTCTGATAGAATAAAATTTATTTCCACCATATTGGGGTCAAAGCTCTGAGGGAACCCTCGTATCTCTCAGATTTCCAAAAACAACTGCAACATAAAATCACGCAAGTAGACGTGACTAATCACACACACGCGTGCCCTCTGATACACAAAATCTCCATAAACATTATAAAACTCAATGTTCCAATTAGTAAAATCCAAAAGGTCGCTCCATTCCACCATGGAAAAATTCAACTTTCATCGTGCACCTTACATGTCTACCACAAAAAAACAGGGTGCATAACTGTGGGGTTGAAACAATTGCGCTAGCAACGGTAACGGAACACACAGAATCTATGGTGATGATGCATATGAGTGTTACGCCGACGGATCCGTACAGTCTGGATACAAGCTGGTTGTGCTTGCGCTGTATAAAAAAATGGCTTACTACAACATCAAGTTAATATGAGAATACAAAACTGGCCAGCACTACACAACGGAGCTGGCAGGTATACTCCTCGCAACGGAATTCTTAATGTCTAGGGGCTCTGGAGTAGTTTTCTGTGACTCTCAAGTGCTCTTCGGACGCTAAATTCTTTCAAAGCAGTGGCGATGAAGAAATTGTGAGTTGCATTAAGCGTAACGTAACCTATGCAACAGAGCGTAATTTCAACATTCATTTGTATGGATACCTCTCATGTTGGCATACGCAAGCACGCCCACGTAGACAATTGGCGAAAGAACCTGCAGCAAGGATATTGTGAACATAGATCTTGGGATGCCTCTTGCTAGGGTTGCACTATATTGAAAAGTTCTCATAAGGAAGAACTAGTAGATCTGATTAACACTCAAAGGCCCGAAAGCTGTACCATGAGGCACTACGATCAGTAGAAAAATTCCTATGAGTGGCGCCGAAGTTAAACCAGACAATGTGACGTAGTTATTGCCAGAATACGTTAGGCTACAGGGTGTACTGGCAACTGCACGGTGCAAGAAGTGCAGATGAATCTAGATGTAGACTGTGTAACAAAGAAAACAAACGAACGCTTGAGCACTATATCTCAGAATGCCATGTGATACAGCCTTTCAGACCACCTAACATGAGGTATAAAGAACTATGTGAATATTTCATTTCATCTGATACATTGGAAGATATACTCGTACTATACCCTAAATTTACTATGTGAGAATTACCGTAAACAAATAACAGTGTTATTCAAACACAGAGGCAAAAGCATATGTAAGTAATAATTTTTGTATGATGTATGATTTATATTTCTATTTTACCTTGTACAACTACAGTAGTTACAGACTACTGTACAATGTCAGATATATGTAAAACTGTAATCGTGATTGCCCACGCCTGAGCAGATAGCCAGGGTGGTAAATAAACTTACTTAACCTTAACCTTAACCTAACTCTCGAGGACTGGTGCAAGTAAATGAGAAAAGGATGATGTATCAAAGCAAGGATGGCCAATGAGAGGACAATCATGAATCCTGACACTGATAATACTGATCAGCCAGCTTCAGGACGTCAAAATGGAACCACTGCACAGAGCCATCAGTGACAGACTTGCACTCTGCCTTGTTGTACTTTACTGCCACAACTCTGTAGGAACCCACAAATAACGGACTAAGCTTAGGCCGAATAGTAGTATGAGCATGATTTTTCTTAAAAACCAAGGAACCGACCCCGATAGATTTCGCACGAGCGATCTTATGCTGGTACTCAATTATTCTGTCACGAGACCTGGTCAGGAACGCCTTTGCTTGCTGAAACGGTCGCTGCTGCCGAGAAACCAAATACTCAGCATATTTGTCCGCATAGAAGGGACGCGGCCTCATATCCAGGAGTTCGTAAGGCAGCCGCTTGTCCTGTCCCATGAAAAGAAAGTGCGGACTATCGCCCAGGGAAGAGTGATAGGTAGAATTGATGGCTGACTGGACGATTGGGAGAAGAACGTCCCAATCGTCCTTGCTGTCGTCCACCAGTTGACGCAAAATGGTGAGAATGGATCTATTTCAACGTTCACCTGCGTCACATGTAGCTGCTGCGTGAGAGTGGCTAACACCTGATTTACAAACTCGATACCGTTATCCGCGCTTAAATATTGTGGACAGCCGTGACGGCAACAAATTACGTCATGAAATGCTTTCGTGACGTGCGCCGCAGCCTTTGACGGAACCGCCACCAATTCGCAGTAGCGAGAAAAATTGTCCACAAACACTAGAATGTGTTTGTTGCCAGACCGTGATGTGGTGAAACCCGACAAAGTGTCACATGACACTTTCTGCCAGGGAAAATCCGGAATATCGAACTTAAGTGCAGGCGCGGGATCGCTTGTGTGACCCTTGTACAAGGGACACGTCTTGCAAGACCTGACGTGATTAGCTACCCTCGTTACTAACCGCGGAAAATAAAATCGGTTACGGGTCAACTGCACTGCCTTATGAACACCACAATGTGCTGCCTCACGGTATTCATGAGCATACCTCAACACGCGGCACTAAAATTTCCGGCACCACCAGGACCTGTCGGACGATCCGTCTGCGATCCATAATTCGCTTCGGCTGGGATCTCTGAAATAGCAGTCCCGTGTCGTCAAGAAAAAAATCCTTAACCGGCAACCCTTTAAACTTGGGAACTGCCGTGCCCTTGGCTAAGGCTCGAATGATCTGGCCGTAAGTTTTGTCGGCACGCTGGGCATATACCTCATCTTTATTCAGCGGTTCCAAGGGAGGAACCTGTGAAGCACTATTCACAACAGCTGACGAAGGCAAGCTAAATGAAGGGGGGAAATCAGCAGCGTCGTCCTGCTTCAAAGATTGCGATTTTTCGACTGGCGCACGTGACAGCGTGTCAGCGGCGACATTTGCGCGGCCTTGAATATACACAAAAGTCACATCGAAATCGCCCAGGATATCCTGGTAACGTGCCCTACGACCATACGGATCATTACCATTAAGCGACGTGAGCGGCATGTGGTCTGTGTGAACCTGACCTTGTACCCCAGTATAATATCTCTGAAGTACTTAAGAGCCCATACAATCGCCAACATCTCCCTATCGGTGACCGAGTAATTTTTCTCTGCACTAGTGAGAACCCTACTAGCAAACCCGATAGGACGCAGATTCCCTTCGTGCTCTTGCATTAAAACGGCTCCTAGCCCAACATTCGACGCGTCTGTGTGGAGAATGAAGGGGAGATCAAACCTCGGAAATGCAAGAACGGGAGCGTGCGATAGACAATATTGTAACCTTGAAAATGCGTTGACCTGCTCCTCGCCCCAGCGCCAGGGGACATCTTTCTTGAGGAGGTGTGTCAACGGTGCAGCGATCCTCCCCAAAATCCTTAATGAACGGTCTATAAAAACCTGCTAACCCCAGGAACGACTTTACCTGTGTTACATCAGAGGGAATGGGGAACATACTGACAGCTTTTACCTTGGCCTCATTAGGGGCAATACCTGGAGCACTAACAGAATGACCGAGGAAATCTAAACGCGACTGGAAGAATTTACACTTAGCCAGATTAATTGTTAAACCCGCATCCGAAAGTCGCTGAAAAACACTGCGCAACCGCGCTTCATGGTCCCTGATTGAAGGTGAACAAACCAAAATGTCATCTAAATAGACTAGCACCTGATCATTAATCAAACCCTGCAGGACGAGAGCCATAAGACGACTAAACGTCAGAGGAGAGTTCCTGAGACCCATAGGTGACACCAGGAACTCAAAGTGACCCACATGCGTCGAGAATGCAGTGTATGGGCGGCTGTCCTCTGTCAGGGGGACCTGAAGGAAACCTTTCGCCAGGTCAATGGAGGAGAAAACCTCAGGCCAACAATGTTTGCAAGAGCTGACGAAGGTTAGGAATTACTCCTTCCACCAATGTCTTGCAAGAGCTGACGAAGGTTAGGAATAGGAAAAGGTGACGGAACGGTCACCTTGTTCAGGCGCCGAAAATCGCAAACAGGACGAAAACCATGCTGACACCTCGGCACCAGCAGCATCGGCGCTGACCACGGGCTAGTCGAAGGTTGAATCAGCCCTTGCTGCAGCATACCGCGCACTTCCTCCTCTAGAATCTGACGCCTGCTGTGCGGAATCTTGTATGCCGGAATATACACAGGCTTAGATCCAGGCTCTAGAGTAATAGAGTGCTCTACCATGTGCGTTCTGCCTAACGGACGGTCCTTGGTTGGTAAAATGTCGGGGTATTGATTTAACAACTTGCCTAGTATCTCCTTACCCTCGCTAAATGCGAATGGCCCCTGCATAGCTTTTGCTAATGCTGCAGAGAATGGGTTAGCAGAATCGTGGGACGTGGAAGAAACAGCGCCAGAGAAGGCTGACGCAGGCAGTTCAAACTCAGCTATCAGGAGATCCGTGACCTCACAATCTATTATCTGACACCACTATCAATAGACAAAGGGGCAGGTGTTAAGTTCATCACATGGACTTGCGCACTCCCCTCCCGCAAGGTATACAGAGAGGGAAGAACACATGTCCCCTTTACTCGACAATTCTAAGGGAGGACCAAGCATGTGCCATATTTACCAACCGAGGCCGCTACATTAACCAGAACGTCATGGAAAGGCGGAATTACTACAGACTCCCGCGCCACTAAATGCGCCAAACCATCATTGTCAACCCACATTCGATGCTTTGATGAGCGGGATGATGTGTCAGATGTGGCCGCGTGATGTGTGCGTGAGGTATCTGTAGCATGCTGAGGGGAAACAATTCCATGATGAATAGAGTGAGACCTAGAAGGACTCGTAGAAGTCATGGTACGTGAGGGAGATAGAATCGGTTGTGGAGGAGAGATAGGGGGGGGAGGGAATTGCGGGGAAGAGACAGGGGAGGTAGGGGGAGGGTCAGGGAGGAGGAGTAGGGGAGGAGAGTGATGTGTCCGTGCGTGTGGTCGTGTATGATGAATGACACAACCGAGACGTGTCGCTGTTTGTGGTAGATGTGGAACCAAGCATGCTAGGGTGAAAAGGGTCTGGGTGTTTCCAGACGGAACTCGTCTCAATTAGCTTATAAACCTCACCTTGACTTTCCACCTCATTCTGCTGCGGTCGCAGAACCATACCAGAACGATATAGAAAATCATGGCCAAGGAGCAAATGGCCGGGGAAACTATGGTAACCCTTCACTTCGACGAACTGATGAGGAAAAATGATATTTCCAAACCTCAATCTTACATACGTAGTTCCAGCTACACCTAGCTTAGATCCAGTCACACCTCTAACACAAACCTTGGCTGGCAATACCTCCGACGAGAGCTGAAACTCCTCTAACACCCGTTCACTCACGAGACTGACGCAACTTCCTGTATCAATGAAGGAGTATGCGACTTTCCCATTAAGTTTAGCAGGTAAGAGAGGGGGACCCGTTCCTGTGTTCGGTATACCAGCACTAACGACACGAGACCGAGAAGACGACGTAACTACACCGGAGACCAATGCACTTCTTCTCCCGGCTCGAACCCTGCCATGTCTTCCTCTAAAAAATGAACCACCCGCTTACTGTAAGCACTGTCCCTGTTCATTCTCGCGATGAATTTAAGGGTGATCGCCACCTGGTCCGGAAACCACGTGCACTCATTAAACGCGTGACCCTGCTTGTTGCAGTACGGACAGAACTGCTTAGCAGAGCACTTAGACGGACGATGCATCCTTAAACATCTACGACACTGCCCAGGTTTCGACGCCCAGTTAGCCACATGTGGTCGTGGGTTTTTGCGAGCAGTCACCGAGGGAGAAGGCGCGACAAAGTACTGCGCTCCAGAGGGAGGCTCCGGATACGCACGCGAGGGTGGGGGAGGGGGGGATTGCTCTGCGCAGCGGTACGCGGGCGCGGGCGAGGCATGTCTATTTCCTGCCTTCGTCCGCACTGGCGGTTCACGCCGCGGTTCATTCCGCCCCGAACTGTTATATTTGGCATTATTACCCTTGTTTTTCCTTGTTCTAACCACATTTGCAACCACCTGCACATTTCCACCCTTGTCTGACATCTCATTCGCAAGGACTTCAGGAAGCTTATCGAATGAAGCACTGTCGACTTTATCCCAAACTCGTTTGCGCACAGCTGGAGAGATAGAAGACACTAACCACGCTTTAGCAAAATGTTCAAGAACTGCCGCGTGCGATGTGCTCTGAGTAACACATTGCTTCAGACACACCGACGCGTCTGATCCCGGGATAGACTGCGCCCATTGCATAAGCTTTACGCGAAATTTATTTAGATAAGATGAAAGATCATCTTTGGAAAAGGAAGTGGGTTTTGATTCTAATAATTCTATGAGTCGTAGATGGTGATTCTCCGTCTGCCTCGAAAATGTTGAAGTGAAAATACTCTTTAACATTCCATACGACTTTTGATCTTCCGGCAAATGATTAAAAGAATCTAGCGCCTCAGCCACTCTCGGGATTTCGTGGTTGAGTCGCATTCTGGCCGCCACGAGGCACGATGTAGCAAAATGCTCGGACTCCCGTCTAACCCCTGAATGGATTACTGTGTCTTCCACATCCGCAAAGAATTGATCAACAGAGACGTTTGAACCCGAGAATTTTGACGCAACATTGTACATCGTGGGAACCATGCCGGGATTCATGTTTGCTGCAGCCGTAACAAGGGCGAGGTCAGAGGAGGGGGATAGAGTTGGAGAGAGAATGGTTTCTGTTTGTGTTGCGAGAGAAGGAGGGGAGACTAATTCAGAAGTAGATGGTGTAGGAGAAGATGAGCGAGAAGAAGTAAGAGAAGAGTCAGAGTCCTTAGGGGAGAAACCTAGCCCTTACGAGAATCGACTATTTCGCACGAGTATTTTCCGAAGGAGGAGAGCTCATCAGAGAATGTAGAAAAAGAGAAATGAATTTAAAAGCACTTCAAAAAATTACTCAGTTTTAAAATATCGTGACTGTGTTATCAGATGAAAAGGAAAACTACTCTCAGTAATTCCCCGTATACGCGCAAAATACGACCTTCCCTATTCCCTACGGACGTAAGCACTTGTACATCTAAGAAAATGATTGGCTCGTAGCACACAAATGGGGGACACGGAAAAAGGAAAATGACCCTCGTGTACTTACATAGTCCTGTAGGCTGCTGACGACGATTTCGAGCGGAGGCAGGAACGTGAGTTCTACCACCCTGAACACCAGCTATAATGGTCTCTAATTTGAATTATACTAGAATACCACTATATTATCTGGCAGGTCCAGAGGAAAACTCAGTATCTGTTTCTAAGCTTTATTGAGGGAATAGACATGTAGATTAAAAGGGATCTTGACGCGGTAGACGTGGCGGAGGCGGCGTCAGCTCCTACTGACTCCTTCGGGTATTTCTGGGTCGCTTCCCCCTTGGGCGTGGGGACACAGCTGTTGTCCCCTCCAAGCGTTTCTCGTTATCGCCGAAGGTTAGGTCATGACCCAGGAAGCGGACAGCTGCGTAGCCGGCTTTCCTGAGTAATGGATGTCACCCCGGGTCAGGCAGATTTCACTATTAATAGATGTCACAGTCCCTCTCCCTGCATTCTTGTGACCATGTTGTTACTGTAGGTGACAAGAATGAACACCACACTGCAAAATCTTTTGAAGAACCACAGATAATGTTTGAATTAACAAATCATGTTAATCCTTCCCACATGTTCTGGCTCTTCCTTCGGTCCTGTTGTCAGTGATCTGCCAGAAACTCTCATAACTTGTCGCCTCCTCAGTACCATGGGCACTGATTACTTTGCAGCCCTGAGTGTGATTAGCATCTCTGCAAAGAGGGATAGTACTGGCATGTACCAAGGCCTGGGAATGCCTCTGTGATGTTCTACAACATGCGCCTTGGATCTCTATCCTTACTGGTGTTGGGTGAGCTAATTTATGCTTTAATAGGAACTCTTATGTCATTCCTGCACAGTCAAACCCTGCGACCAGCCACTGTTTGGTTACCATTGCACAGTGGCAGCTGATGAAAAGATTCGTATCTGGAGGCGCTACATAAGACACTCGACTCCAAGCAAGAAGCAGCTCTACCGACAAAGCTGCACAACTACAGGGGTGGGCTCAGCAGTGATGGCATGTAGAACTAAATAGTAAACTCAGTGGCAGTCTGTGGGTAGCAAATCTTGGTGATGCACACTTAAATAGCAACAGGGTTTTGCTCCTGAAGACAGCATACTGCCACTGCCTGATCCCTAGTTCCCTAGTCTGGATACTGTGAACATCGCAACAGAAGTCAAGCAAAGGCTGTTAGAAGTTGACCCCAAGAAAGCCCAGTCTTGATAATGGTTAATGGTTAATAGTTTAAACAAATACGTGTGCTAGACATCAAAGGTCACATAACACAATGGTAAAGCAGTGTGACAAAAGGTGGTGATGGTAGAGAAAAGGGTAAAGAAGGGGAGTAAATGGGGTAGGGTAGGGATTGGAAGGGGGAGAGGTTAAGGATGAAGGGTTATTATATCAAATGGAGGCTATCTCTGAGTCTGAAGAAGGAGACCCCCCCCAATCCTTTGCTCGTTGTTGTCTTGGGGGGGGCTTAGGAGACATGGGCTGAAACCCAATGTAGAGTATCATCCCTGCCTTGGTCCTCAGCCCTCGCCTCAAATAAATTTTCATGTTTTTTTTTTTATTCTTCTCCTCTCCATTTCCTTTTTTCATCCCCTTGTTCTGTCCACTTATCCTAATACTTAAAGTCATTTTTGCCGTTTTCGCCCCCCTCCCCCACCCAATCCCTTGCCCGTTGTTGTCGTGGGGGGGCTTAGGAGACGGGAGACTGGGACCCAATGATGGGAAACTCCCCAACCTTGGGACTCAGCCCTCGACTCAACTAATTTTGCATGGTCTTTTTTTTTTTTTTTTTTTTTTTTTTTTTCTTCCCACTTTTCGTTTCTGTCCCTTCTGCTATCCACCTCCTAAGGCGTGAGAGCCGTGCTGAAAGGATGAAAGGCTGACTTTGTGCCAGTCCTGAACAGCCTGAGGGAGCCATGGGCACGGTATTCCCCTGATTTAGTTACATAGCCCTTACTCCTCAAGGGGACCCTGAGGGGTGGACTGTTTTTATCCCCAATATAACCCAGGCTTACCATGGCCAGTAATGAAAACATATCCCCACTATTAGGGGCAATGAGGCTTGCCCCTTTATCAAATAGCCCCAACAATGTAAACCCACCCGATTCCCTGACCCCAGGCTCTCCTTTGACCACGGCTCCGAACACTGCAATAACTACCCCCTCATCAATGCCTACTAGTACAGTAGCCAACAATCAACCCTTAAGGAACATTTCCATCTCCCGCATGCTCAACTTCAACACCTTTACCCCCACAACCTCCCTTATTAATACCTTACAGCCTTACTGCCCACCTCTCCATAACACTACCTCCCTCAACACTACTCCATCTTCATCATGCCCCCGCCCTTGTACTACCCCTATCTCTATAACAATCTTGACTACTCTCTTTAGCGCAGCCAAATGGGACCGATTTTTCGTGATCCCTCCCACAGCTCCCTACTCTGACAACATCCTTCTCTTCCAACAATGTCTCCAAAAACAAGTAGGTAAAGTCTCTTTCCATAGCTGACCCGACCGATCCCGTCTTGTTACAGTAACATCCGAAAACCAAGCTATAGCATTAACAAAACTAACTGACCTATATGGTAACCCCATCCTTGCAGAACCCCATCCAACCCTCAATACTTGCACCGGAACAGTTTCAATCTCCCCAACAAATTGCCCAATCTATGACAAAGATTGGTCAGATTGTGGAGAAGACCTACGTGCCTGTCCCACAGACTATGATGCAACATCAGTACAATGCTACTCCATTCCCCCAGACGTCATCGAAAGAAACCCACTAACATAGCCAAAATTACCTCCGTAGACATGACCTTCCCTTTAACGTCTACATAGGAGGAGAATCCCTCCCTGTTCGTCCATACCAACCCCCTCCTCGTCAGTGCCAAAATTGTTGCATCTAGGACATCCAGCCAAACATTGCCGTTCCACAGCCAGATGCCACTATGTGCCCAACCTGGCCATACCCGATCTAACTGCTCTGCACAATCACGCACATGTGCCAACTGTGGCGGCCCCCATAATGTATTTTATAGGGGCTGTCCCACCTACAAATTTGAGTCTGAGGTAGCAACTCTCAGAGTCAAAAATGGACTCACACTACTGAAGCTAGACAGGAAGCACGTCGACGTGGTTTCTCTCTTACTCCTTACTCCAGTAATACTGCTCATTCTATTAATTCTCCTAAACCCACCCCCCTACATCTAACTCCCCTCTTCTACCTCCTATCTTCCCCAGTCAAACTCTTTTGCCATCCTAAATCCAGACACTCAATGTCTACTACAGATACTACAATCACCACTCCAACCCCAACACCTTCCCTCTCCCTCCTCGCACTACCGTAACAGACAGAACAAACGTTCCACCCCTTCTTCCCTACCACACAATCACCTCCACCTTCCTTTGCCCCTACGCTTGGGACACCAGTCCTCTCTTCCCCCCCTCACAAAATCCTTTATCCCCAAACTCCCCAACCAACTCCTCAGAAGAAACTATTGAAAATATTCAAGATTACTTAATGAAAACTGACACTCAACCTCCAAATCTTACAACTCCTGCTCCTTCCACACTCCAAGTAACTGCTGATATCCATCCTCCTCCTAACAATATCCCCCTACACCCTATCTTCCTACCCCCTCCCAACACAGCCCATCCCCCCGACCCCAACCCCCACCCACATTAACCCTCCCACCATCCTCTCTATCTCTTCCACTCCTCCTGGATACACACGTGAATCCCTTATGTCACAAGTATCCCCTTCCTCAGACCCTCCATCTCCTAATACCCCTCCTAGTAGAACACCTCCCACCTAGTAGAACTCCCACCTCAGACCTCTCAGTCCTTATCCCACCCTCTAGCTGCTTCCCCTCAAATTCTCCAACCATACAACAATCTATATCACTACAGTATAACTATCCTTCATTGGAATATTCGCGGTTTCCGCTCCCACAGACCTGACCTTCGTCATATCCTTTCCTCTTATAACCCATCTACTGTATGCCTTCAAGAGACCTTTCTTACACATCCTCCAATACCAATCCCCAATTATCATTTTGTCTCTTCCCCACATTCCCTTTATGTCTCGTCCATACTTATCAATCAGAAAACACCTTATGCCACACCTCCCTTTCAAACCAATGTCCCTTGCACAGTTATTCGTATCTTCCTTCATCGTTGGATCACAGTGATTTCAGTCTACTTCTCCCCTTCCCACCCACTGACTTTGTTGCTTTTGAAAATCTAATTTCCCAACTTCAACCACCTTTCCTCATAGTTGGTGACTTTAACTGCTGCCACATTCTTTGGGGTGATTTTATCACCAACTCCCGAGGCCGATCTCTAGAGCGCTTCCTCTCCACAGCTGACCTTACTATTCTAAATTCAGATCGCCCCACACACTTTGATATACGCACGCAATCTTTTTTCATGCATTGACCTCTCTCTATGCTCCCCTTCTCTTCATTTAGATTTCCACTGGTCAGTCTTAGACCACTTTCCCTATAGTGACCACTTTCCAGTTCTCCTTTCTCCTACTTCATACGTACCGCTTCCCAACTCCCCACGCTGGTGCTTTGATAGAGCCGACTGGCATACTTTAACTTCACTCTCTGCTATTCATACCCCTCCATCCTCCCTCACCTCCATTTCAGAAATGATACAGTATTTCACAAATACAGTCTTAAGAGCTGCACATACAGCTATCCCTCGAACCTCAAGACCATATACCTCCAATGTGTTCCACTAAATGTGCACTAAGCACTTCGCTTAAAACGTGCAGCCTGGAACAGTTTACACTACAAGAGAGGTACTCTAATCAACTATCGCCCTTATCTCCTTTAAAGAGCATCTGCCTATCTTCGTCGTACAATCCGGAATAGTAAACAAATAGCTGGCGAAATTATGTTTCATCAATTACATCCTCTACATCTATCTCAAATGTTTGGCGCCGAATCCATAAACTATCAGGCAACATCCCCCCATCCTGCCCCCGTCTTCATATTCGAGATACCCTCATTTCTGATCCTCTCCAAGTCGCTAATGAAATGGGTGATTATTTCAGCCAGGTCAGTAGTGGTTCTCACCTTTCTCCACACTTCTCTTCTATTAAGACCACCAGAGAACGTATCCCCATTACCTTCACCCCATCCTCCGCTGAGTCCTATAGTGCTCCATTTTCATTTCTGCCCTACAATCATGCCGCAACACTCATGAAGGCCCTGACGGTATTCACTACCGTATGCTCCGGCAACTCCCATCTTCCTCTTATCCTTCCTATTAAAATTTACAACCACATATGGACATCAGGAATTTTCCTTCTAATTGGCGAGAAGCTCTTATCCTTCCCTTCCTGAAACCCAATAAATCGGGTACCCTCCCTCAAGACTATCGCCCCATCGCACTAACTAGCTGCTTGTGCAAACTATTAGAGCGAATGGCGAACTTCCGCTTAATGTGGTATCTTGAATCTCACAATCTTCTCTCTCCTTCCCAATTCGGTTTCGCCGTGCCAGAGCACAGCTGACCCCCTTGCTCATTTTGAGACATATATTACATCTGCATTTGCACACCATGAATCCGTACTAGCTATATTTATTGATCTAGTAAAAGCATATGAAACGACATGGCGGTACCATATTCTCCTACAATTGTCCTCTCTAGGTATACGTGGAAACATGGGTGTCTCATAAAGTCCTTCCTCTCCCAATGCACTTTCCAGGTCAAAATTGCCTCTGCCACATCATCTTTCTTTCCTCAAATCGAAGGTGTCCCACAAGGCAGTGTGCTCAGTACCACTTTATTCCTTCTTGCTGTTAATGATATTGTCTCAGTTTTACCACTAGAAGCCCGGTCATCACTATATGTTGATTTAACCATCTATGCCTCTGGCACATCCATACCAAATCTCTACCAATTTCTTCAATCTGCAATCTCATCAGTATCTTCCTGGGCCACAAACCATGGCTTCCGCTTTCCTACCTCTAAATCTTTCTCCATCCTTTTCTCTCCCTCACGTGTAGGTCCCCTACCCCCACTCTTCTTATATGGCACTCCACTCCAATGCCGTTCCTCTGGCAAATTCCTGTGTGTCATTTTTGACTCCAAACTGTCCTGGCGAGACCATATTCTACACATTAAAGAAAAAGCTCTCCGCCGCCTTCGAATCTTAAAAACTCTATCCCATATATCATGGGGCTCAGATCGCAAAACTCTCCTTCATCTTCATGTTACTTTGATCCTCTCCACTCTTGATTATGGATGCCATATCTACTCCTCTGCCTCAACTCTCCTTGCCCATCTTGATACATCCATCACTGTGGTCTTCGCTTAGCACTAGGCGCCTTTCACTCCTCTCCAGTTGAGAGCCTGTACACTGAATCAGGCATACCATCTCTATCTCGACGTCGTGCCCTTCTCTCTCTCCGATGCTATGTTCGATTCCACCAACTTTCCCTCACTAAACTAACTATCCCACAATCCCTACTTCTTACCTTAGATTCATCTCCACGTTTACTATCCTTTCTTCACTCGCATGGATACCCTCCTCTCCCATTCCCCTTTCCCCCATCTCCAACCTCTCCCGTTCTCTGTCCATTCCGTCCCTCCATGGCTTATACCTCACCCCCATATTTACTCTTCTGTTTTCCCCGACCCACCAAAATCAAATATCCCTCCTACTGTCCTTCTCACCCATTTCCTTGACCATGTCTCCACTCATTCCTCTAGTATTCATGTATATACTGATGGCTCCAAACCAACTCGGTGCTGGTTTTGCAGTATCTTCCCAATTCGTACTTCAAATACTCCCTGCTGAATCCAGTGTCCTTACTACAGAACTGTATGCACTCCTTTTTGCTCTAAAACACGTATACTCACTCTCCTCTTCCTCTTTACAATTTTTACTGACTTCCGTAACTCATTAAATCTCATAAGTCAATACACACCACCAATCCCCTTGTTTGTAAGATCCAGAACTGGTTGTTCTACCTGTCCACACGCCATAAAAAAATCAAATTTTGCTGGGTGCCCAGCCATGTTGGAATCCCCGGCAATGAACAGGCAGATACACTAGCACGTCACGCCGCTATGTCCACATCATACCAACCACGCTTCTCACGTATCCCAGCCACGGATTATTACCCACACTTTAAGACCTTCTTGTATAATCGATGGCAATCTTTTTGGTCAAGCCTCCGCACTAATAAATTACATTCTGTAAAACTATCAATCTCCTCCTGGTCAGCTCCATTTCATCGGAACAGACTTGGAAACCGCTCTCGCCCGGTTACGCATTGGCCACACCCTTCTAACACACTCCTATCTGATGTCACAATCTGATTCACCCGTATGTTCCTTATGTAATGTTCCCCTTTCAATCCCACACATCCTATTGTCGTGCCCACGTTTTGAAACAACCCGTACCTCTGCTTTCCCCCACCACATCCTTACAGAATCCCACACTTTCTGCTTCAACAACCTATTCTCTTTCCTCAAACGCATACATATCCTTCATCTAATCTAACTCCTTACCACACCCGACCCTAACCCTTTCACTCTCCAATTCCTTTGCCCAGCTTAGACAACTAATCTCTAACTCAACCACCCTTCCCTAACATTAACTATAGTGCTACATGACCTTAGATGTCTATCACATTTATCTTGCTATTAACCATTAACCAATAACCATTGCTGTTTTCGCCACAGTACTTATCATAATGCTTCCTACTCCCTTAACTCCTCCCCATTCTAACAATCATTACCTTATACCATACCTCATCAGCTCCCCTTCTCAACCATTTTCACTACCATACCACGCTCTAGTACTGTTCAACCTATAACCTTACCCTACTCATTAATTCTTTCCTAACTCTTTTCGCTACTCTAATTTAACATATCGCTATATAACCTTTTGATGTAATATAGCACTTCCTTACCTGGTGACTTTGCCCCAAGTTTCACGTTATAACTATATTTTGAATATGCCGCTAATGACCTTAGATACTGACGTGCCAGAAATTTTCAACAAATAAATAAAATGAAGGAGAACAAGTTGTCAATGAAAATTTGGGGGATTCCGTGAGAATGTCCAACAAATTGGGGGTCAAGGAAAAGAGGGCAAGTGAGGAAAAGCAAAAGTACACGCTGCAGTAAAGTGGGTACAGGCGTGGAATTGACAGTGGAATCTTGCATGAGGCATATAGAGGTGAGTCGGAACGTGAGACGAGTGTGGCCTACATGCAACTGGGCAAGAACAGTTTCCTTAGTCTGTCCTGGTGGAATGGGACTGAGCTAGGGGAGACGGAAGGTTTAATGGTTTGTAATTTATTAGTGGTAAGATCTGACCAGGAGATGGTAGCTGGAATATGTAATGAACGGGGTTGGTGGGTTTTGGACAAGGAGGCGAGCTTGCAAAGGCAACTATTTGCTCATTGCCGGGGATCCCGACATGGCTGGTGATCCAGCAAAACATGACCAATTTATGCCATGTAGACAGGCAGAACAATCGGTCGTAGATCTTACGGACAAGTGGACTGATTGATGTATAGACTTTATGAGAGATATCGGTTGCGTGAGTTGGTAAAATAGTGAGGGATGAGGAAGGGGTAGATGACTTACGTTGTAAACGAATAGATGGCATATAGCTCTATTTAATGATACTGGCTTCAGAGGAAGGGGAAAGTTGTACATATGAGAAGGAAAGACTCCAGTGAACCCCAGTACCTGAGATGTAGGTAGAGCCATCTGTATAGGCAGGAAAGAGAAAAAGAGATTGAGCGAGAAAATGGTGAGAAGGACAGAAGGAAGGTGTCTGATCAGGGAAAGCAGAAGAGCAACTACAGGAGGAAGGTATTAGCCAAGGAGGGGAGAAACAGGAGGGATCGGAGATGAGGAAAGAATGAATGAATGGAAAATCCAGATGAAGAGGGAAAGGAGTAGATAAGTTAAGAAAATTGGTGAAAACGAGCATGGGTCCTCAGAGAGAGAAGAGCACGATGTCGAGAAAGGGATAGTAGGCCTGATTCGGTGTATAGGCTCTCAACTATAGAGGATCTGATGGTGCCTAGGATTAATCAGAGGGGATGTGTTAAGGTTAGCAAGAAGAATATATATGGCAGCCATCATCAAGTGAAGAAAGGATCAGGGTAATATGGAGATGAGGAGTATTTGAAGTAAAAGATCATCATAAAAGTGAGTGGAGGTTGATGGAGAGCAGGTATGAAAGGGCCAGAGGTAAATATGACGAAGTCGTCTAGATACTTGGTGGTAGGGTTGAGATTAGTCAATTTACAGCAATGTGATATAGTGTGGTTCTGGATTAGGGAAGAGTGCGATCCAAAGGGATTTTATAAATACACCCATACTTCCGCGTATGCTGACAGAAGATAATTGTTGGAAATTATGGCACTGCCATGTGTATTGTATACCTTTCTTAGGTCGAAGAAGACAGCTAATACTGAATCACGGAGTGCAAATGCTGATAAAATTTGTGTCTGAAAATGAGTAAATGGGTCAGATGTACTTCGGCCTTGGCTAAATTCAAACTGGTTAGGAGAGATAAGGCTATGAGATTCGAGGTACCACATTAAGCAGATGCTGACCATTCTTTCTAGAAGTCTGCATAAACAGCTTGTAAGAACAATGGGATGGTAATCTTGAGGATCAAGGTTTCAGGCCAGTGGGGAGGGAAGTTTCCAGTCGATGAATACTGTTGAATATAGCTAGGAAGGACAAAGAAGTAGTTGGGAGATGTAACATACGGTAATGCATATCACCAGGGCGTTCGTGGGTGCTGCGGAATGACCGTAAAGCATAATGGAGTTAGAAGAAAAACGGACATTATAAGACACTGTACAGGACATTGAGAAGATGGGAGTGCGCTCTTTGTCTGGCTTTATGGAAGAAAAGTGAGAGGGTGAGAGCCACTACTGATCTTGCAATAATAGACACCAGGTTCAGTAGCGACTTGGAGAGGATCAGAGATGATGGTATTACAGAAATGGAGGATGGGAGCAGGATGACGGGTTTGTTTGCCGGCAGTTACTGATCTGCCGCCAGACAATAGCAATGGGTGTAGAGAAAGTTATGGAGTAATCATAATTTCAGCAGCTGTTTGTAATGGAATTACGGATTGAAGATGAGCTGATGTCCTTTTAAATAAGATAAAGGCTGGTAATTAACTGGGGATGTCTTGCCTTGCGATATCTGGTCCAAGCTGCACATTTCAACTGAAGCGCTTTGGTACATGGTTTCCACCATGGAACGCATTGGGACGTGTAAAGACAGGAGGTTCAGGGAATGGCTGTAAAGGATGCACTTCGGATAGAAATATAGAAGCATGTCTGAAGTTGAAGAGGATGATGGAGGAAGATCAAGAATAAAAAGGGAGGTAAAATAATGCCAGCCAGCTCTGCCAAAGCATAGGGGGTTGGGGAGTGGGCATATGGAAGTAGTAGAAAGGAGAATAGGAAAGTGATCACAGTAAGGAAGGTGGTACAGAACTAACCAAAGAAAGTCTAAATGAAGGAAGGAGAGCAAAGAGAAAGGTAAAGGCATGAAAAGGATAAGGTACAAATGTCAACGTGGAAAGGGCTCTGAATTAATAAGACCAAGTCAGTATTAGAGGAAAACGTTCCAAGGAATGGTCTCTGGGAGTAATGGTGGAATCAGTTAAAACAGTATGGCGACAGCTATAATCACTAACTGTGTGGAAAGGCAGTAGGAATTAGAAAGTTTCAAAGCCTATAAAGCCAATGGGAAAGGTAGAGAAGTAAAATGAAACAAATGTGATCCAGTGGCGAATAAAAATGCGAATAACTGGGGCAGTGGTTTGAAAGGTATAGAAAAGACAGGAAGCGTGGTGGGAATATACAAAATGGTAATTGGAAATCGGTACTGGATGAAGCATAAGGAAAGTCCCTTGGAGACAGACAATGGATGGGTCATATATAGGAAGATGGATGACAAAGATAAGATTTGAGAGAACGAAAACCTCAAATATTCCACTGCAGAAAAGCCATTTATGAGCAATGAAAGGATTATAAGGGTCGAAATTGGCATCGGAGAAGGGATAGGGGAAACTGAGAAGGATGAATGTCGACAGTCACTTTGTATGAGAGAGAAGAGTGTTCTCATTGGTCATGTTTAGGAAGTTTCAGGTGTCCTCAAGAGTTACTGAGGGTCTGGTGGGGAGGCCTGAGAAACGAAGATTTTCTTATGAGGGAGAGAGGAGACAGAAATCTGAGGAGTAGAAACGTTTAGATTGTCCGTGCGATAGGTAAAGAGATGAGGAGGGGCAGATGGGAGTATCTGGATTTAAAATGGTAAAAGAATTTGACCGAGAGACTGGGGGCGTACAGGTGGGAAGGTTTGGAGTAGGGGAAGATGTGGAGACAACTTGGGAAGAGGGGAGAGAAGTGGAACGAAGGACAACAATGCTACCGAAGACTCAACTTGTAGGTTGGGTAGCTCCTATAATATACATTATGGGAGCCACCGCAGTTGGCACATGTGCGTGATCGCGCAGGGCTATATGAACGAGCATGGCCAGGTTGGGCACATAGAAGGCAACGGGATGTGGCCAAAACGCCAACATTTCTGACATTGACCGGGAAGGGGTCGATATGGTCGGACAGGGTAGAACAGCACCTATATAAACTTCATGGGAGATGTCATGTCTACGGAAAGTAATCTTGGCAGCCTCTGGGGGAATAATGAAGGACTGTACTGATACTGCGTCAGTCAATCAGGTCGTTTTCGCAGTCTGACCAATCCTTGTCGTAGACAGGCAATCAGGTCGTTTTTGCAGTATGACCAATGCTTGTCGTGGACAGGGCAATCAGTCGGGATATGGAAACAGTACCGATACAAGTATTAAGGGAGGGGTGAGGCTGGGCAGGAAAAGATTTGCCAGTGAGGCCAATCAGCAGGGTAGATAATACACGAGCTTGGGACTCAGATGTAACTGTGACAAAGTGTGAACGCCTGCAGAAGAGGGATCACAAAAAAATACTATCCCTTTTGTTGGGCTAAACAGAGTACTCAGAGGATTTGCAGAGGGGAGGTAATAAGAAGACAGGCCTTATGGAGAGGGAGTAGTATTGAGTTAAGTAGTACTGCGGACAGTAGCATTGAGGAAGGGGTAGTAGTAGTAGTGATCAGAGTCGTGGCCAAAGGAAAGCCTGGGTCAGGGAATTGGGGATTAAAATCTATCTAAAATCTGGGGCTAGTTGAGGATGCAGAGTATCGATAGAGAATGAAGAGATGGAGTGGAGGATGTTGGGAAAGAGGAAAGAATGATATCTGAAGGTTGGGTAATGACCTGGGTAGGTGCATTGGAATGGATTAAGCCAACAGCAGTTATCGAGGGTGATAGTCGTGATCAATGGAAACCAGAGATCGGGGAACCAGAGGCTTCATTTCCTTACGACACAAGTGTCGCTAATCTCATTCACAACACATTTCCGGCCGTCGCGACAGCAACGAGGCGGTGCTCCTACGCTGTGCCAAGGTTCGACTCCACCTCCATCTGATTTTTTTTGAACTGTATTAAATTGGCAATCACTGTTTTCCTGATGTTACATTAGGAAATAGCAATATTTACAAGTTCTTAGTTTCAAAATCTTAAAATTACAGTATAAAACGACGAACTTCCGAAATCAGTTGAAAATACGCGGGCCCTAAGCGTCTCCCATCATCCTTCATCTATCGACATCGTTTAACCTCACACTCCTTTATATGTTTGAATGTCACTGTTTATCATTTATATTATTACATATAAAAAGGACACATGAGATTACGCCTTCACATTCAATTATACGTACACAAGAATAAACTGATTTTTAGAACTAATATAAATTTCCTAAATATCATTTTTAACCATTCAAACACATTCTGTAAACAAAACATGAATCTGTCTGAGATACTTCCCGTGGCTCATTCGCCATGGCACACTTTTGGAAGCCTGAATATGCCCAAGGCTAAAGCATAAATGATATAATAAAAACAATAATGACTATTGTTGCCTGTGCCTGACACACTGAAGTGTGTTAATTAAAAGCATTGGCATACAAAAGAGCCTCGCTCTTATTGAATATGAGTTATTTTAATATTAAAGATTATACTCTATATTATCATCTATGATAGTAGTGTAGATATTTTGTTACTAGAGCATGACGATCTAGTGAAATGTTCACATGTTTTCCCAAATTACTTAAGTGTTGAGAGAAACTTCTTAGGATCACATTATGATCATAGATGTACAATATCTTATAATGTATCACATTACATATCCCCATAATAAATGGAAACTGAATTCTTTGATCGCTTTAGAACGGTTAATCCCTCTATTCCGTATTTTATGGCCTTCTTAAAACTTACAAACAAGACGTCTCTCTAAGGCCTATATTTCGTCTTGCAACTCATCCACCTGTCCATTAGACTCTTGGCTAACGAGCGTTTTATATCCTTTTATGGGGTCCTTTTCTGAAAGCCATAGTAAACATTCGATGGATTTCTTGGATAACGCATGGTAAGAAATTAGTGAGTTTTCATGTAGATTTCTTGTTTACTAATGTCCCGCTTGACGATGTGTTAGAATTTATTGAAAGAAAACGTTCTTCAGCTTGTGATAAGATCCCTATTCCAGTCAATTGTTTTAATGATTTCATTCATTTGTGCGTCACGAATAATGTTTTACTTTTGACAGCGAATTTTAGAAACAAATCAATGGTATTGCGATGGGAAGTAGCTTAAGCCCGGTTCTTGCGAATTTATACATGGAGATGTTTGAATCTGGACTCCTTCCTTCTATTGTCCCTCCCGACACGATTTGGTTTCGGTATATTAATGATATATTTTCTTTGTGGCAAGTGAACCGTTCAGATTTCGATGATTTTTTTTTCAGTAAATTCAACAACCTTGCGCCTACTATCAATTTTAAAGTAGAATGGGAAGATTCAGGAATTACCTTTTCTCGACATATTATTATTCAATGCAAATGGCTTCGCTTAAATTTTCGGTTGACCATAAACCTACACACACCGCTAATTACTTTCACTTTTTCTCAATCACCCGTGTATTTATTGACCGGGAGCTCGACGTCATTTTTGATACATCATCGAAATTAGGATATCCTCGTTTCTTCTTAAATCAAGCACATTCAACTGCGAGATGGACATTTTATACTTATTTCCGTAATTCTCAACAGGATAGTGCCAGTAATCTATTAATTATTCTGTATAACCCGTCCCTCGATGAAAAACGGCAGATGTTTCAAGGCGCTGGTATTGACATTGTCTTTACATATCCGAATACGTTGCGTAATACTTTGGTTAAGCACAATGCAGCTAGCGGTGCTCTTGAGACTTCCCCCGGTATTTACACTTTACCTTGTAAGGACTGTCCCAAGTTTTGCACAATGAGACCGGTAGAGCTTTTGAGAAAGAATTAATGACAAAAAGTGATATTAGATTTGCCAGAGAATCAAATGCGTGTTTCGTTCATTTACGTGATTAATGTCACCGGCTTAATTGGAAAAGCGCTAAAATAATTCATAAATCAGCAAATTCGTACGAAAGAAAAATCTAGAATCTCCATTAATTAGAAAAAGTGCCTAATTTCAACTTGACTGCTGGTCAATGGGGCTTAGATGATCTTACCTCCTCGTTAGTTAGCAAAGCCTTCCCAGACTCTCCGACCTTGACCTCCTGAGACCTGATTCAGCTCTTGTTCGTCCTGTCTCTCTATCACTATATGTACTTGCCAAAATTAACTTCTTGTATCCATTTCGGTTTATTCGTCTGAAGAGGAACTCGTGAAGAGTTCGAAACGTTACGATTTAGTTTCACTTTCTACTGTAGCTGTTTCCCCTCTTCATATAATATTATATATATATATATATATATATATATATATATATAATATATATATATATATATATATATATATATTTATATATATATATATAATATATATATATATATATATATATATATATATATATATTACATTACATATATACATAACCATATATACATAACCATATATATATATATATATATATATATATATATATATAATATATTATATATATAATATATATGTATGTATGTATGTATGTATGCATGTATGTATATTGCACACAGGGACACAAATACATTTAGTCAGGCACTAGGTGCAATAATATCCTCATTGTTATTGAATAATACATCAACCTTGAACTTTGCATTTTCTTCCAGTTTTAAACCAGGTAGAGCACCTCATTGACGCATGCTCGTCAATGAGGTGCAGGTGTTTATATATGACTCTGCCCCCATAAATAGGGCGGAGTCATAGAAAGTGTAGCAGGACAGTTTTTGACAAAGAAAATGACTTAAGAAAAGTTAAAGTCAGTGAGACATGGTAAACCTGGATAGTGGGGAAGAGAAATGGTTCACCCCTCAGGATCCCTTTGAGAAGTAAGGGCCAGATAACTAATTAATGGAAAACTGTGACCATGACTCCCTGTGGCCGTTCTGGACCGACTCAAAGCTAGCCTTTTATCATGGCTCTCACAGCTTAGGGAGTGCGGCTAGTTGATAAAGAGGCAAACCTCAATTCTCCTAACAAAGGTACTGAATAATTACTGGCCATGGTAAGCCTGGAGTATGAGAGATGGAAAGAGATGGTTCACCCCTTAGGGTTCCCATGAGGTGTATGGGCTAGATAACTAAACACGGGAATACTGTGTCCATCACTCCCTGAGGCCATTCAGGTCCCAATACCAGCATGTTATCTTTTCAACACGTCTCTCATTTCTTAGGAAGTGGACAGAAGATTGGAAACAGAAGGAAAAGGAAAGAGGAAGAGAAAAAGAAGCAAATTGTTTGAGTCAGGGCTGAGGTCCAAGGTATGGAAGATCTCCGACACAGGTACTCAGTACTGAGGGAAGTTTTCTGAGTTTGGGACTGATTTGAGTCAGCAGGGATACAAGTAGTAGTGATCAAAAGAGGACCAATTGTTGGGCAACAAGAAAAGCTAAAGTCGGCTGGCCAAACCTCAATAAGGGTTAATCATATTGCCATGGTAAGACTGAAAAGTGTGGGAGGGGAAATGCTCCCCTCAGGCTCTCCATGAGGGGAGGCTAGAAAATTAACAGGATCTGTACCCAT
>NC_051403.1:30037975-30053513 GCF_015228065.2 Penaeus monodon
GCCCCGGGCTGTTTTCCCCTCCAAGGGTTTCTCGTTATCGCCAAGGTTGGTCATGACCCCAGGAACGGAAGGCGTAGCCGGTTTTCCCGAGAATGGATGTCCCCCCGGGTCGGCAGATTTCCTATTAATAGATGTCACAGTCCCTCTCCCTGATTCTTGTGACCATTTTTGTTACGTAGGTAAAAAATGACACCACCGAAAAAAATCTTTTGAAGAACCCGATAATTTTTTAATTAAAAAATTCGTTAACCCTTCCCATGTTCTGGCTCTTCCTTCGGCCCTGTTGTCGTGTCGCCAGAAACTCTCAAACTTGTCGCCCCCTCAGTACCAGGGCATGATTATTTTGCAGCCGAGTGTGATTGCTCTCTGCAAAGGGGGATATACTGGCAGTACCAAAGGGGTGGGAACCCTCTTGGGGTTAAAAACATCCCTTTGGACTCTTCCTTACTGGTTGGGGTGAGCAAATTTATGCTTTTAGGAACTTTAGTCTTTCCTGCACAGAAAACCCCTGCGACACCCACTGTTGGTTACCATTGCACGTGGGCTGATAAAAAAGTTTCGTATCGGAGGCGCTACAAAAGAACTCGACCCAAGAAAGAAGCGCTCCCCCGAAAAAGCGAAAACCTAAGGGGGGGGCTCAGCAGTAGGCTGTAAACAAATAGTAAACTCGTGGCAGTCTGGGTAGCAAATTTTGGTGATGCCACTTAAATAGCAAAGTTTTTGCTCCGAAACGATACTGCCCTGCCGTCCCTATTCCCCCTAGTCTGGAAAATTGAACATGAAACAGAAGTCAAGCAAAGGCTTTTAGAAGTTGCCCCCAAGAAACCCAGTCTTGAAAAAGGTTTAAAGGTTAATATTTTAAAAAAATACGGTGCTAGACACAAGGTCAAATAAACAAGGGTAAAGCAGTGTGCAAAAGGGGGTGATGGTAGAGAAAAGGTAAAGGGGGGGAGTAAAAGGGGGAGGGTGGGATTGGAAGGGGAGGGTTAAAAATGAAGGGGTTTTATACAAATGGAGGTATCTCTGAGTTGAAGAGGAGACCCCCCCCAATCCCTTTTTCGTTTTTTCTTGGGGGGGGGGTTAGGAACCCTGGGCGAAAACCCAATTAGAGATCATCCCTCCTTGGTCCTCAGCCTCGCCCCAAATAATTTTTAGTTTTTTTTTTTTTTCTTCTCCCCTCCATTTTCCCTTTTTTTATCCCCGTTTGTCCCTTACCTAATTAAGTCTTTTTGCCGTTTTCGCCCCCTCCCCCCCCCAAACCCCTTTCCCGTTGTGTCGTGGGGGGGGTTGGAGACGGGAATGGGACCCAAAGTGGGAAACTCCCCAACCTTGGGACTCGCCCCCGCTCAACTAATTTTTCTGGTCTTTTTTTTTTTTTTTTTTTTTTTTTTTTTTCCCCCCTTTTTTTCTGTCCCCTTTTGTACCATCCCAAGGGGTGAGAGCCGGCGAAAGGATAAAGGTGACTTTTTGCCCGTCCGAAAACCGGGGAGCCGGGGACGGTATTCCCCCTATTTAGTTTCATAGCCCTTTTCCCTCAAGGGGGCCCTGAGGGTGGGCTGTTTTTTTCCCCAATATAACCCCGGGTTCCCCTGGCCAGTAAGAAAACATTCCCCACTATTAGGGGGAATGAGGCTTGCCCCTTTTTCAAAAACCCCAACAATGTAAACCCACCCGATTCCCTGACCCCAGGCTCTCCTTTGACCACGGCTCCGAACACTGCAATAACTACCCCCTCATCAATGCCTACTAGTACAGTAGCCAACAATCAACCCTTAAGGAACATTTCCACTCTCCCAGCATGCTCAACTTCAACACCTTTACCCCCACAACCTCCCTTATTAATACCTTACAGCCTTACTGCCCACCTCTCCATAACACTACCTCCCTCAACACTACTCCATCTTCATCATGCCCCCGCCCTTGTACTACCCCTATCTCTATAACAATCTTGACTACTCTCTTTAGCGCAGCCAAATGGGACCGATTTTTCGTGATCCCTCCCACAGCTCCCTACTCTGACAACATCCTTCTCTTCCAACAATGTCTCCAAAAACAAGTAGGTAAAGTCTCTTTCCATAGCTGACCCGACCGATCCCGTCTTGTTACAGTAACATCCGAAAACCAAGCTATAGCATTAACAAAACTAACTGACCTATATGGTAACCCCATCCTTGCAGAACCCCATCCAACCCTCAATACTTGCACCGGAACAGTTTCAATCTCCCCAACAAATTGCCCAATCTATGACAAAGATTGGTCAGATTGTGGAGAAGACCTACGTGCCTGTCCCACAGACTATGATGCAACATCAGTACAATGCTACTCCATTCCCCCCAGACGTCATCGAAAGAAACCCACTAACATAGCCAAAATTACCTTCCGTAGACATGACCTTCCCTTTAACGTCTACATAGGAGGAGAATCCCTCCCTGTTCGTCCATACCAACCCCCTCCTCGTCAGTGCCAAAATTGTTGGCATCTAGGACATCCAGCCAAACATTGCCGTTCCACAGCCAGATGCCCACTATGTGCCCAACCTGGCCATACCCGATCTAACTGCTCTGCACAATCACGCACATGTGCCAACTGTGGCGGCCCCCATAATGTATTTTATAGGGGCTGTCCCACCTACAAATTTGAGTCTGAGGTAGCAACTCTCAGAGTCAAAAATGGACTCACACTACGTGAAGCTAGACAGGAAGCACGTCGACGTGGTTTCTCTCTTACTCCTTACTCCAGTAATACTGCTCATTCTATTAATTCTCCTAAACCCACCCCCCTACATCTAACTCCCCCTCTTCTACCTCCTATCTTCCCCAGTCAAACTCTTTTGCCATCCTAAATCCAGACACTCCAATGTCTACTACAGATACTACAATCACCACTACAACCCCAACACCTTCCCCTCTCCCTCCTCGCACTACCCGTAACAGACAGAACAAACGTTCCACCCCTTCTTCCCCTACCACACAATCACCTCCACCTTCCTTTGCCCCTACGCTTGAGACACCAGTCCTCTCTTCCCCCCCTCACAAGAAATCCTTTATCCCCCAAAACTCCCCAACCAACTCCTCAGAAGAAACTATTGAAAATATTCAAGATTACTTAATGAAAACTGACACTCAACCTCCAAATCTTACAACTCCTGCTCCTTCCACACTCCAAGTAACTGCTGATATCCATCCTCCTCCTAACAATATCCCCCCTACACCCTATCTTCCTACCCCCTCCCAACACAGCCCATCCCCCCCGACCCCAACCCCACCCACATTAACCCTCCCACCATCCTCTCTATCTCTTCCACTCCCTCCTGGATACACACGTGAATCCCTTATGTCACAAGTATCCCCTTCCTCAGACCCTCCATCTCCTAATACCCCTCCTAGTAGAACACCTCCCACCTAGTAGAACTCCCACCTCAGACCTCTCAGTCCTTATCCCACCCTCTAGCTGCTTCCCCCCTCAAATTCTCCAACACATACAACAATCTATATCACTAAAGTATAACTATCCTTCATTGGAATATTCGCGGTTTCCGCTCCCACAGACCTGACCTTCGTCATATCCTTTCCTCTTATAACCCATCTACTGTATGCCTTCAAGAGACCTTTCTTACACATCCTCCAATACCAATCCCCAATTATCATTTTGTCTCTTCCCCACATTCCCTTTATGTCTCGTCCATACTTATCAATCAGAAAACACCTTATGCCACACCTCCCTTTCAAACCAATGTCCCTTGCACAGTTATTCGTATCTTCCTTCATCGTTGGATCACAGTGATTTCAGTCTACTTCTCCCCTTCCCACCCCATTGACTTTGTTGCTTTTGAAAATCTAATTTCCCAACTTCAACCACCTTTCCTCATAGTTGGTGACTTTAACTGCTGCCACATTCTTTGGGGTGATTTTATCACCAACTCCCGAGGCCGATCTCTAGAGCGCTTCCTCTCCACAGCTGACCTTACTATTCTAAATTCAGATCGCCCCACACACTTTGATATACGCACGCAATCTTTTTTCATGCATTGACCTCTCTCTATGCTCCCCTTCTCTTCATTTAGATTTCCACTGGTCAGTCTTAGACCACTTTCCCTATAGTGACCACTTTCCAGTTCTCCTTTCTCCTACTTCATACGTACCGCTTCCCAACTCCCCACGCTGGTGCTTTGATAGAGCCGACTGGCATACTTTAACTTCACTCTCTGCTATTCATACCCCTCCATCCTCCCTCACCTCCATTTCAGAAATGATACAGTATTTCACAAATACAGTCTTAAGAGCTGCACATACAGCTATCCCTCGAACCTCAAGACCATATACCTCCAAATGTGTTCCACTAAATGTGCACTAAAGCACTTCGCTTAAAACGTGCAGCCTGGAACAGTTACCACTACAAGAGAGGTACTCCAAATCAACTATCAGCCCTTATCTCCTTTAAAAGAGCATCTGCCTATCTTCGTCGTACAATCCGGAATAGTAAAACAAATAGCTGGCGAAATTATGTTTCATCAATTACATCCTCTACATCTATCTCAAATGTTTGGCGCCGAATCCATAAACTATCAGGCAAACATCCCCCCCATCCTGCCCCCGTCCTCCATATTCGAGATACCCTCATTTCTGATCCTCTCCAAGTCGCTAATGAACTGGGTGATTATTTCAGCCAGGTCAGTAGTGGTTCTCACCTTTCTCCACACTTCTCTTCTATTAAGACCACCAGAGAACGTACCCCCATTACCTTCACCCCATCCTCCGCTGAGTCCTATAGTGCTCCATTTTCATTTCTGCCCTACAATCATGCCGCAACACTCATGAAGGCCCTGACGGTATTCACTACCGTATGCTCCGGCAACTCCCATCTTCCTCCTTATCCTTCCTATTAAAAATTTACAACCACATATGGACATCAGGAAATTTTCCTTCTAATTGGCGAGAAGCTCTTATCCTTCCCTTCCTGAAACCCAATAAATCGGGTACCCTCCCTCAAGACTATCGCCCCATCGCACTAACTAGCTGCTTGTGCAAACTATTAGAGCGAATGGCGAACTTCCGCTTAATGTGGTATCTTGAATCTCACAATCTTCTCTCTCCTTCCCAATTCGGTTTTCGCCGTGCCAGAAGCACAGCTGACCCCCTTGCTCATTTTGAGACATATATTACATCTGCATTTGCACACCATGAATCCGTACTAGCTATATTTTTTGATCTAGAAAAAGCATATGATACGACATGGCGGTACCATATTCTCCAACAATTGTCCTCTCTAGGCATACGTGGAAACATGGGTGTCTTCATAAAGTCCTTCCTCTCCCAATGCACTTTCCAGGTCAAAATTGCCTCTGCCACATCATCTTTCTTTCCTCAAATCGAAGGTGTCCCACAAGGCAGTGTGCTCAGTACCACTTTATTCCTTCTTGCTGTTAATGATATTGTCTCAGTTTTACCACTAGAAGCCCGGTCATCACTATATGTTGATTTAACCATCTATGCCTCTGGCACATCCATACCAAATCTCTACCAATTTCTTCAATCTGCAATCTCATCAGTATCTTCCTGGGCCACAAACCATGGCTTCCGCTTTCCTACCTCTAAATCTTTCTCCATCCTTTTCTCTCCCTCACGTGTAGGTCCCCTACCCCCACTCTTCTTATATGGCACTCCACTCCAATGCCGTTCCTCTGGCAAATTCCTGTGTGTCATTTTTGACTCCAAACTGTCCTGGCGAGACCATATTCTACACATTAAAGAAAAAGCTCTCCGCCGCCTTCGAATCTTAAAAACTCTATCCCATATATCATGGGCTCAGATCGCAAAACTCTCCTTCATCTTCATGTTACTTTGATCCTCTCCACTCTTGATTATGGATGCCATATCTACTCCTCTGCCTCAACTCTCCTTGCCCATCTTGATACAGTCCATCACTGTGGTCTTCGCTTAGCACTAGGCGCCTTTCACTCCTCTCCAGTTGAGAGCCTGTACACTGAATCAGGCATACCATCTCTATCTCGACGTCGTGCCCTTCTCCCTCTCCGATGCTATGTTCGATTCCACCAACTTTCCCTCACTAAACTAACTATCCCACAATCCCTACTTCTTACCTTAGATTCATCTCCACGTTTACCTACTCCTTTCTTCACTCGCATGGATACCCTCCTCTCCCATTCCCCTTTCCCCCATCTCCAACCTCTCCCGTTCTCTGTCCATTCCGTCCCTCCATGGCTTATACCTCACCCCCATATTTACTCTTCTGTTTTCCCCGACCCACCAAAATCAAATATCCCTCCTACTGTCCTTCTCACCCATTTCCTTGACCATGTCTCCACTCATTCCTCTAGTATTCATGTATATACTGATGGCTCCAAATCCACCTCCGGTGCTGGTTTTGCAGTAATCTTCCCAATTCGTACTTTCAAATACTCCCTGCTGAATCCAGTGTCCTTACTACAGAACTGTATGCACTCCTTTTTGCTCTAAAACACGTATACTCACTCTCCTCTTCCTCTTTTACAATTTTTACTGACTTCCGTAACTCATTAAATCTCATAAAGTCAATACACACCACCAATCCCCTTGTTTGTAAGATCCAGAACTGGTTGTTCTACCTGTCCACACGCCATAAAAAAATCAAATTTTGCTGGGTGCCCAGCCATGTTGGAATCCCCGGCAATGAACAGGCAGATACACTAGCACGTCACGCCGCTATGTCCACATCATACCAACCACGCTTCTCACGTATCCCAGCCACGGATTATTACCCACACTTTAAGACCTTCTTGTATAATCGATGGCAATCTTTTTGGTCAAGCCTCCGCACTAATAAATTACATTCTGTAAAACTATCAATCTCCTCCTGGTCAGCTCCATTTCATCGGAACAGACGTTGGGAAACCGCTCTCGCCCGCTTATGCATTGGCCACACCCGTCTAACACACTCCTATCTGATGTCACAATCTGATCCACCCTTATGTTCCTTATGTAATGTTCCCCTTTCAATCCCACACATCCTATTGTCGTGCCCACGTTTTGAAACAACCCGTACCTCTGCTTTCCCCCACCACATCCTTACAGAATCCCACACTTTCTGCTTCAACAACCTATTCTCTTTCCTCAAACGCATACATATCCTTCATCTAATCTAACTCCTTACCACACCCGACCCTAACCCTTTCACTCTCCAATTCCTTTGCCCAGCTTAGACAACTAATCTCTAACTCAACCACCCTTCCCTAACATTAACTATAGTGCTACATGACCTTAGATGTCTATCACATTTATCTTGCTATTAACCATTAACCAATAACCATTGCTGTTTTCGCCACAGTACTTATCATAATGCTTCCTACTCCCTTAACTCCTCCCCATTCTAACAATCATTACCTTATACCATACCTCATCAGCTCCCCTTCTCAACCATTTTCACTACCATACCACGCTCTAGTACTGTTCAACCTATAACCTTACCCTACTCATTAATTCTTTCCTAACTCTTTTCGCTACTCTAATTTAACATATCGCTATATAACCTTTTGATGTAATATAGCACTTCCTTACCTGGTGACTTTGCCCCAAGTTTCACGTTATAACTATATTTTGAATATGCCGCTAATGACCTTAGATACTGACGTGCCAGAAATTTTCAACAAATAAATAAAATGAAGGAGAACAAGTTGTCAATGAAAATTTGGGGGATTCCGTGAGAATGTCCAACAAATTGGGGGTCAAGGAAAAGAGGGCAAGTGAGGAAAAGCAAAAGTACACGCTGCAGTAAAGTGGGTACAGGCGTGGAATTGACAGTGGAATCTTGCATGAGGCATATAGAGGTGAGTCGGAACGTGAGACGAGTGTGGCCTACATGCAACTGGGCAAGAACAGTTTCCTTAGTCTGTCCTGGTGGAATGGGACTGAGCTAGGGGAGACGGAAGGTTTAATGGTTTGTAATTTATTAGTGGTAAGATCTGACCAGGAGATGGTAGCTGGAATATGTAATGAACGGGGTTGGTGGGTTTTGGACAAGGAGGCCGAGCTTGCAAAGGCAACTATTTGCTCATTGCCGGGGATCCCGACATGGCTGGGTATCCAGCAAAACATGACCAATTTATGCCATGTAGACAGGCAGAACAATCGGTCGTAGATCTTACGGACAAGTGGACTGATTGAGTGTATAGACTTTATGAGAGATATCGGTTGCGTGAGTTGGTAAAAATAGTGAGGGATGAGGAAGGGGTAGATGACTTACGTTGTAAAACGAATAGATGGCATATAGCTCTATTATAATGATACTGGCTTCAGGAGGAAGGGGAAAGTTGTACATATGAGAAGGAAAGACTCCAGTGAACCCCAGTACCTGAGATGTAGGTAGAGCCATCTGTATAGGCAGGGAAAGAGAAAAGAGATATGAGCGAGAAAATGGTGAGAAGGACAGAAGGAAGGTGTCTGATCAGGGAAAGCAGAAGAGCAACTACAGGAGGAAGGTATTAGCCAAGGAGGGGAGAAACAGGAGGGGATCGGAGATGAGGAAAGAATGAATGAATGGGAAAATCCAGATGAAGAGGGAAAGGAGTAGATAAGTTAAGAAAATTGGTGAAAACGAGCATGGGTCCTCAGAGAGAGAAGAGCACGATGTCGAGAAAGGGATAGTAGGCCTGATTCGGTGTATAGGCTCTCAACTATAGAGGATCTGATGGTGCCTAGGATTAATCAGAGGGGAATGTGTTAAGGTTAGCAAGAAGAATATATATGGCAGCCATCATCAAGTGAAGAAAGGATCAGGGTAATATGGAGATGGAGGAGTATTTGAAGTAAAAGATCATCATAAAAGTGAGTGGAGGTTGATGGAGAGCAGGTATGAAAGGGCCAGAGGTAAATATGACGAAGTCGTCTAGATACTTGGTGGTAGGGTTGAGATTAGTCAATTTACAGCAATGTGATATAGTGTGGTTCTGGATTAGGGAAGAGTGCGATCCAAAGGGATTTTATAAATACACCCATACTTCCGCGTATGCTGACAGAAGATAATTGTTGGAAATTATGGCACTGCCATGTGTATTGTATACCTTTCTTAGGTCGAAGAAGACAGCTAATACTGAATCACGGAGTGCAAATGCTGATAAAATTTGTGTCTGAAAATGAGTAAATGGGTCAGATGTACTTCGGCCTTGGCTAAATTCAAACTGGTTAGGAGAGATAAGGCTATGAGATTCGAGGTACCACATTAAGCAGATGCTGACCATTCTTTCTAGAAGTCTGCATAAACAGCTTGTAAGAACAATGGGATGGTAATCTTGAGGATCAAGGTTTCAGGCCAGTGGGGAGGGAAGTTTCCAGTCGATGAATACTGTTGAATATAGCTAGGAAGGACAAAGAAGTAGTTGGGAGATGTAACATACGGTAATGCATATCACCAGGGCGTTCGTGGGTGCTGCGGAATGACCGTAAAGCATAATGGAGTTTAGAAGAAAAACGGACATTATAAGACACTGTACAGGACATTGAGAAGATGGGAGTGCGCTCTTTGTCTGGCTTTATGGAAGAAAAGTGAGAGGGTGAGAGCCACTACTGATCTTGCAATAATAGACACCAGGTTCAGTAGCGACTTGGAGAGGATCAGAGATGATGGTATTACAGAAATGGAGGATGGGAGCAGGATGACGGGGTTTGTTTGCCGGGCAGTTACTGATCTGCCGCCAGACAATAGCAATGGGTGTAGAGAAAGTTATGGAGTAATCATAATTTCAGCAGCTGTTTGTAATGGAATTACGGATTGAAGATGAGCTGATGTCCTTTTAAATAAGATAAAGGCTGGTAATTAACTGGGGATGTCTTGCCTTGCGATATCTGGTCCAAGCTGCACATTTCAACTGAAGCGCTTTGGTACATGGTTCCACCATGGAACGCATTGGGACGTGTAAAGACAGGAGGTTCAGGGAATGGCTGTAAAGGATGCACTTCGGATAGAAATATAGAAGCATGTCTGAAGTTGAAGAGGATGATGGAGGAAGATCAAGAATAAAAAGGGAGGTAAAATAATGCCAGCCAGCTCTGCCAAAGCATAGGGGGTTGGGGAGTGGGGCATATGGAAGTAGTAGAAAGGAGAATAGGAAAGTGATCACAGTAAGGAAGGTGGTACAGAACTAACCAAAGAAAGTCTAAATGAAGGGAAGGAGAGCAAAGAGAAAGGTAAAGGCATGAAAAGGATAAGGTACAAATGTCAACGTGGAAAGGGCTCTGAATTAATAAGACCAAGTCAGTATTAGAGGAAAACGTTCCAAGGAATGGTCTCTGGGAGTAATGGTGGAATCAGTTAAAACAGTATGGCGACAGCTATAATCACTAACTGTGTGGAAAGGCAGTAGGAATTAGAAAGTTTCAAAGCCTATAAAGCCAATGGGAAAGGTAGAGAAGTAAAATGAAACAAATGTGATCCAGTGGCGAATAAAAATGCGAATAACTGGGGCAGTGGTTTGAAAGGTATAGAAAAGACAGGAAGCGTGGTGGGAATATACAAAATGGTAATTGGAAATCGGTACTGGATGAAGCATAAGGAAAGTCCCTTGGAGACAGACAATGGATGGGTCATATATAGGAAGATGGATGACAAAGATAAGATTTGAGAGAACGAAAACCTCAAATATTCCACTGCAGAAAAGCCATTATGAAGCAATGAAAGGATTATAAGGGTCGAAATTGGCATCGGAGAAGGGATAGGGGAAACATGAGAAGGATGAATGTCGACAGTCACTTTGTATGAGAGAGAAGAGTGTTCTCATTGGTCATGTTTAGGAAGTTTCAGGTGTCCTCAAGAGTTACTGAGGGTCTGGTGGGGAGGCCTGAGAAACGAAGATTTTCTTATGAGGGGAGGAGAGGAGACAGAAATCTGAGGAGTAGAAACGTTTAGATTGTCCGGTGCGATAGGTAAAGAGATGAGGAGGGGCAGATGTGGAGTATCTGGATTTAAAATGGTAAAAGAATTTGACCGAGAGACTGGGGGCGTACAGGTGGGAAGGTTTGGAGTAGGGGGAAGATGTGGAGACAACTTGGGAAGAGGGGAGAGAAGTGGAACGAAGGACAACAATGCTACCGAAGACTCAAACTTGTAGGTTGGGTAGCTCCTATAATATACATTATGGGAGCCACCGCAGTTGGCACATGTGCGTGATCGCGCAGGGCTATATGAACGAGCATGGCCAGGTTGGGCACATAGAAGGCAACGGGATGTGGCCAAAACGCCAACATTTCTGACATTGACCGGGAAGGGGTCGATATGGTCGGACAGGGTAGAACAGCACCTATATAAACTTCATGGGAGATGTCATGTCTACGGAAAGTAATCTTGGCAGCCTCTGGGGGGAATAATGAAGGACTGTACTGATACTGCGTCAGTCAATCAGGTCGTTTTCGCAGTCTGACCAATCCTTGTCGTAGACAGGGCAATCAGGTCGTTTTTGCAGTATGACCAATGCTTGTCGTGGACAGGGCAATCAGTCGGGGATATGGAAACAGTACCGATACAAGTATTAAGGGAGGGGTGAGGCTGGGCAGGAAAAGATTTGCCAGTGAGGCCAATCAGCAGGGTAGATAATACACGAGCTTGGGACTCAGATGTAACTGTGACAAAGCGTGAACGCCTGCAGAAGAGGGGATCACAAAAAAATCTATCCCTTTTGTTGGGCTAAACAGAGTACTCAGAGGATTTGCAGAGGGGGAGGTAATAAGAAGACAGGGCCTTATGGAAGAGGGAGTAGTATTGAGTTAAGTAGTACTGCGGACAGTAGGCATTGAGGAAGGGGTAGTAGTAGTAGTGATCAGAGTCGTGGCCAAAGGAAAGCCTGGGGTCAGGGAATTGGGGGGATTAAAATCTATCTAAAATCTGGGGGCTAGTTGAGGATGCAGAGTATCGATAGAGAATGAAGAGATGGAGTGGAGGATGTTGGGAAAGAGGAAAGAATGATATCTGAAGGTTGGGTAATGACCTGGGTAGGTGCATTGGAATGGATTAAGCCAACAGCAGTTATCGAGGGTGGATAGTCGTGATCAATGGAAAACCAGAGATCGGGGAACCAGAGGCTTCATTTCCTTACGACACAAGTGTCGCTAATCTCATTCACAACACATTTCCGGGCCGTCGCGACAGCAACGAGGCCGGTGCTCCTACGCTGTGCCAAAGGTTCGACTCCACCTCCATCTGATTTTATTTTTGAACTGTATTAAATTGGCAATCACTGTTTTCCTGATGTTACATTAGGAAATAGCAATATTTACAAGTTCTTAGTTATCAAAATCTTAAAATTACAGATAAAACGACGAACTTCCGAAATCAGTTGAAAATACGCGGGCCCTAAGCGTCTCCCATCATCCTTCATCTATCGACATCGGTTTTAAACCTCACACTCCTTTATATGTTTTGAATGTCACTGTTTATCAATTTATATTAATTACATATAAAAGGACACATGAGATTACGCCTTCACATTCAATTATACGTACACAAGAAATAAACTGATTTTGTAGAACTCAATATAAATTTCCTAAATATCATTTTTAACCATTCAAACACATTCTGTAAACAAAACATGAATCTGTCTGAGATACTTCCCGTGGCTCATTCGCCATGGCACACTTTTGGAAGCCTGAATATGCCCAAGGCTAAAGCATAAATGATATAATAAAAACAATAATGACTATTGTTGCCTGTGCCTGACACACTGAAGTGTGTTAATTAAAAGCATTGGCATACAAAAGAGCCTCGCTCTTATTGAATATGAGTTATTTTAATATTAAAGATTATACTCTATATTATCATCTATGATAGTAGTGTAGATATTTTGTTACTAGAGCATGACGATCTAGTGAAATGTTCACATGTTTTCCCAAATTACTTAAGTGTTGAGAGAAACTTCTTAGGATCACATTATGATCATAGATGTACAATATCTTATAATGTATCACATTACATATCCCCATAATAAATGGAAACTGAATTCTTTGATCGCTTTAGAACGGTTAATCCCTCTATTCCGTATTTTATGGCCTTCTTAAAACTTACAAACAAGACGTCTCTCTAAGGCCTATATTTCGTCTTGCAACTCATCCACCTGTCCATTAGACTCTTGGCTAACGAGCGTTTTATATCCTTTTATGGGGTCCTTTTCTGAAAGCCATAGTAAACATTCGATGGATTTCTTGGATAACGCATGGTAAGAAATTAGTGAGTTTTCATGTAGATTTCTTGTTTACTAATGTCCCGCTTGACGATGTGTTAGAATTTATTGAAAGAAAACGTTCTTCAGCTTGTGATAAGATCCCTATTCCAGTCAATTGTTTTAATGATTTCATTCATTTGTGCGTCACGAATAATGTTTTACTTTTGACAGCGAATTTTAGAAACAAATCAATGGTATTGCGATGGGAAGTAGCTTAAGCCCGGTTCTTGCGAATTTATACATGGAGATGTTTGAATCTGGACTCCTTCCTTCTATTGTCCCTCCCGACACGATTTGGTTTCGGTATATTAATGATATATTTTCTTTGTGGCAAGTGAACCGTTCAGATTTCGATGATTTTTTTTTCAGTAAATTCAACAACCTTGCGCCTACTATCAATTTTAAAGTAGAATGGGAAGATTCAGGGAAATTACCTTTTCTCGACATATTATTATTCAATGCAAATGGCTCGCTTAAATTTTCGGTTGACCATAAACCTACACACACCGCTAATTACTTTCACTTTTTCTCCAATCACCCGTTGTATTTATTGACCGGGAGCTCGACGTCATTTTTGATACATCATCGAAATTAGGATATCCTCGTTTCTTCTTAAATCAAGCACATTCAACTGCGAGATGGACATTTTATACTTATTTCCGTAATTCTCAACAGGATAGTGCCAGTAATCTATTAATTATTCTGTATAACCCGTCCCTCGATGAAAAACGGCAGATGTTTAAGGCGTGGTATTGACATGTCTTACATATCCGAATAGTTCGTAATACTTTGGTTAGACAATGCAGCTACGTGCCTGAGACTTCCCGTATTTCACTTACCTTTAGGACGTCCCAAGTTGCACAATGAGACGGTAGAGCTTTGAGAAAGAAAATGAACAAAGTGATATTAGATTGCCAGAGATCAATGGTGTTCGTCATTTACGATTAATGTCACCGGCTTATGAAAAGCGCTAATATCATAAATCAGCAAATCACGAAAAAAAATCTAGATCTCATATAAAAAGTGCTAATTCAACTTGACTGGGTCATGGGGCTAATGATCTTACCCTCGTGTAGCAAGCCTTCCCAGACCTCCGACCTTGACCTCTGAGACTGATCAGCTTGTTCGTCTGTCTCTCTATACTATATGTACTGCCAAAATTAACTTCTTGTATCATTCGGTTTATTCTTGAAGAAATGTGAAGAGTTAAACGTTACGATTTAGTTCATTTTATGTAGTGGTTGTCCTCATTAGATATATATATATATAATATATATATATTATATATATTAATATATATATATATTTTATATATATATATATATATATATATATATATTGTATATATATATATTATATATATATATTATATTTAAATTTTATATATATATATATAATTATATATATATATATATATATATATATATATATTACATACATATATACATAACCATATATACATAACCATATATATATATATATATATATATATATATATATATATATATATATATATATTAGTATATGTAGTATGTATGCATGTATGTATATGCCACACAGGACACAAATAATTTAGTCAGGCACTAGTAATAATATCTCATTGTTATTGAATAAATACATCAATTTAATTTGATTTTTCTTCAGTTTTAAACGGTTAGAGACCTATTGAGCATGCTAGTAAAGAGGTGCAGTGTTTATATATGATCTACCCCATAAATAGCATATAGGAAAGTGGGGCAGGACAGTTTTTTTGACAACAGAAAATACTTAGAAAAGTTAAGTCTGAGATGGTGAAACTGGAGTAAGTGGGCAAGAGAAATGGTTTCACCGCCTCAGTACCCTTGATAAGTAAGGCAAAACTAATAATGGAAAACTGTGACCATGGTCCTGTCCGTTCTGGAACCGACTCAAAGCTAAAATTTTAATCATGGGCTCTCCAGCTTAGGAGTGCGGGCTTAAGGTTTGATAAGAGCAAATCATTCAACCTGAACAAAGGTACTGAATAATTGCGGGCCATGGTAAGCAGGAAGGTATGAGAGATGAAGGATGTTCACCCTTGGGTCCATGAGGGATGGGCTGAGAACTAACACGGGAATACTGTGTCATCCACTCCCTAGGCCATCAGGTCCAATCCAGCATGTATCTTTGCAACCTGCCCTCCATTTCTCTAGAGGCAGAAGATGCTGGAAACAGAGAGAAGGATGAGGAAAGAAAGACAATGTGCTGTTTCAGTCACAATTGCTGCGTTCCATTTAGAGGGGATATTTGAGTATCGTGACCATGTGATCTCGTACCAAATTCTGATATGTTTACAAGCGTTTTGTTATTTGAATTACA
>NC_051403.1:30053613-30090490 GCF_015228065.2 Penaeus monodon
CCCCCCCTTTTCCCATTCTTGTGAAATTTTTGTTACTGTAGGTGCAAGAATGAAAACCACCGCAAAATCTTTGAAAAAACCCCACAGATAATGTTTGAAATTCAATCTGAATTTTCCCCCACTTTCGGCCTTTTCCTTTCGGTCCGGGCATTTGCCAAAAAACTTTTTTTTTTTTTTCCCCCTGATTGTTTAAGCACTCTGAAAAAGGGGGTAGTATGGCAGTACCAGGCCTGGGAATCCTTTTGGATGTTCTAAACATCGCCTGGTTTCCAAACCCTTACGGGGTTTTGGGTGAGCTTTTTATTTTAAAAGGGAATCTTATGCATTCCGCACATCAAACCCGCGCCCAGCCCTTTTTGGTTCCATTGCACAGGGCGCTGAGAAAAAGATTGTATTGGAGGCGTAAAAGACACTGACCCAAGAAGAAGCGCTCTACCGACAAAGTGCACAATACAGGGGTGGGTCAGCAGGAGGGCTGTAGAACTAAATAGTAAACTCAGGGGCGTTGTGGGTAGAAATCGGGTGAGCACCTTAATAGCAACGGGGTTTTTGTCCTAGACAGCTTTTACTGCACGCCGACCCCTAGTTCCCAAATTGTACTTTTAACTGAACAAAAAGCCCAAAAAAGGCTTTAGAATTTGACCCAAGAAACCCCCGCCTATTTGGTTTAATGGTAATATTTTAAAAAAAATTTTGGGGTTAGACATCAAAGGCCCATCACAATGGTAAAGCGGTGACAAAGGGGGTGATGGAAGAAAAGGGTAAAGAGGGGGTAAAGGGGTGGGGGGGTTTGGAAGGGGGGGAGAGGTAAGGGAAAGGGGTTTTATATCAAATGGAGGCATCTCTGGTCGAAAGGAGACCCCCCCCAATTTTTGCTCGGTTGCTTGGGGGGGGTTTAAGAATGGCTGAAACCCAATTAAGTATCATCCGCCTTGGCCCTCAGCCCGCCTAAAATAAATTTTATTTTTTTTTTTTATTTTCTCCTCTCCTTTCCCCTTTTTTCTCCCTTTTTTCTGTCCATTTATCTAATATTTTAAAGTTTTTTGCCTTTTTCGCCCCCCCCCCCACCCAATCCCTTGCCCTTTGGTCTGGGGGGCTTAGGAGACGGGAGAGGGGGACCCAATGTGGGAAACCCCCCAACCTTGGGATCAGCCCTCGACTAAAAATTTTGCATTCTTTTTTTTTTTTTTTTTTTTTTTTTTTTTTTCCCCACTTTTCGTTTTGCCCCTTTCTGTATCCACCCCCTAAGGGTGAGAGCCGTGCTGAAAGGATGAAAGGCTACTTTGTCCAGTCCTGAAAGCCTGGGGGACCCAGGGGCCCAGGTTTTCCCCCTGATTTGTACATACCCCTTATCTAAAGGGGCCCCTGAGGGGTGGACTTTTTTTACCCCCAATAAAACCCAGGCTTCCCAGGGCCCATAATAAAAACAATCCCCACTATTGGGGGGCTGAGGCTTGCCCTTTATCAAAACCCAAAAAGAAAACCCACCGACCCCTGACCCCGGGTCTCCTTTGACCACGGCCCCAAAACAGCAATAACTACCCCTCATCAATGCCTAAGTAAGTACCCAAACAAAAAACCCTTAAGGGAAAATTTTCCCCACTCTCCCAGCGAAATTCAAAACTTTACCCCCAAACCTCCCTTATTAATCCTTACAGCCTTATGCCCACCTCCCATAACATACCTCCTCAAACACTCCATCTTCATCATGCCCCCCCCTTTGTCACCCCTACCCTTATAACAATTTTGTTTTCTCTTTAGCGCACCCAAAGGACGTTTTTTCGTGATCCCTCCCACACCCCCTATTTGAAAAAACATCCTTCTCTTCCAACAATGTCTCAAAAAAATAGGAAAAGTTTTTCCATAGCGACCCACCGACCCGTTTGTTACGTAAACCCAAAAAACCAAGCTTAGCATTAACAAAAAACTACTGACCTATAGGGTAACCCCTCCTGCAAAACCCCACCCAACCCCTCAATCTTCCCCGGGGAAAATTTTCAATCCCCCCCAACAAATTTCCCCAATTTATGCAAAGTTGGTCAGTTTGGGGAAAGCCCTAGGCCCGTCCCCAGACTATGATCAACTCAGTAAAATCTACTCCATTCCCCCAGACTCATCGAAAAAACCCCCATAAATACCCAAAATTCCCTTCCCTAGAATCCCTTTCCCCTTTAACGTCACAAGGGGGAACCCCTCCCTGTTCGTCCTAAAAACCCCCCTCTCGTCTCCCAAAAATTTTTTGGCATTAGGACACCACCAACATTGCCGTTCCACCCCAGATCCCCACATGTCCCCCAACCCGGCCATACCCGACAAAATGCTCGCAAAATCACGCACGTCCAATTGGGGCCCCCCCAAATGTTTTTTTTATAGGGGCGTCCCCCTAAAAATTGAGTCTGGGGTAGAACCCCTTCAAGTCAAAAAGGACTCACACACGGAAGCAAACAGGAACCCCTCGACGTGGTTTTCTTTTTACTCCTACCCAGTAATATGCCCCTTTTTTAATTCCCTAAACCCCCCCCCCTACATCAACCCCCCTTTCTCCCTCCTATTTTCCCCCAGTCAATTTTTTCCCATCAAAATCCAGACCCCAAGCTACAAGAATACAATCACCACTACCCCCCAACCCTTTCCCCTCCCCCCTCCTGCATCCCGAACAACAGAAAAAAACGTTCCACCCCTTCTTCCCTCCCCAACAATCCCCTCCCCTTCCCTTTCCCCCAAAGCTTGGGAAAACCAGTCCTCTCTTCCCCCCCAAAGAAATCCTTTTCCCCAAAACCCCCCAACAACTCTCAGAAAAAAAACTTTTGAAAATATTCAAGTTACTAATAAAAACTGAACTAAACCCCAAAAATTTTACAATCCTGCCCCTTCCACACTCCAAGTAACTGCGACCATCTCCTCCAAACAAACCCCCCCACACCCTATTTCCCCCTCCCCCTCCCACCACAGCCCTCCCCCCCGCCCCAACCCCCCCCCAAATTTAAAACCCCCCCCACCTCTCTATCTCTTCCACTCCCCTGGAACACACGTGAACCCTTGTCACAAGTACCCTTCCTCGACCCCCCATCCCCTAAAAAACCCCCCCTATTTAAACCCTCCCCCCTAAGAACCCACCTCAGACCTCTAGCCCTTATCCCACCTTAGCGTTTTCCCCCTAAAATTTTCTCCAAAACATACAACAATCAATCACTAAATTTTATAATTTCCCTTCATTGGAAATTCGGGGTTCCCGCTCCCACAGACTGCCCTTCTATACCCTTTCCCCTTTATAACCCATTACTGTATGCCTTAAAGGACCTTCTTACCACCTCCAATACCAATCCCAATTATCATTTGTCTCTTCCCCACTTTCCCCTTTATGTCTCTCAACTTATAAATAAAAACACCTTATGCCCCACCCCCCTTTCAAACCAAATGTCCCTGCACAGTTATTGTATCTTCCTTATGGGGATCACAGTGATTTCAGTTTTTACTTCTCCTTCCCACCCCTTTGATTTTGTTGTTTTTAAAAAATCAAATTTTCCCCAACTTAAAACCACCTTTCCTCATAGTTGGTGACTTTACTGCTGACATTCTTGGGGGATTTTTTTCACCAACCCGGGCCGATCTCTAGAGCGCTTCCTCTCCCCAAGGACCTTCTTTCAAATTCAGAGCCCCCCACACTTTGATATAGCACGCAAACTTTTTTCATGCATTTACCCCTTCTTCCCCTTTTCTTCATTAGATTCCATGGTCAGTCTTTTGACCACTTTCCCTATAGTGACCCCCTTTCCGTTCTCCTTTCTCCTACTTTATACTACCCCCCCCCCTTCCCCAAATCCCACGCTGGTGCTTTTATAGAGCGATGGCATACTTTAAATCACTCTCTGCTATTCTACCCCTCCTCCTCCCTCACCCCCCATTTTAGAAATGAAACGATTTCCCCAAAAAAAAGTCTTAAAGCTGCACATCAGCTATCCCCGAACCTCAAGACCCTATACCTCCCAAAAGTTTCCACAAATGTGCATAAGCCTCGCTTAAAACGTGCAGCCCGGAACAGTTACCATACAAGAGAGGTAATCTAAATCAACTATCAGCCCTTTCCCCTTTAAAAAAGGGATCTCCTATTTGTCGTACAATCGGAATGGAAAACAAAAAGTGGCGAAATTAGTTTTTATCAATTTTCATCCTCTACATCTATTCAAAAGTTTGGCGCGAACCATAAACTATGGGAAACATCCCCCACCCGCCCCGTTTCAATTCGAGATCCCTCATTTCTGATCCTCTCCCAAATCGCTAATGAAAAGGGGGATTATTTTTGCCAAGGGCAGTGTGGTTCTCACCTTTTTTCCCCCAATTCTCTTCTATTAGACCCCAGAGAAAAGTATCCCCATTACTTTACCCATCCCCCCGGATCCTATAGTGTCATTTTTATTTTTGCCCTACAAACAGCCGCAACACCATGAAAGGGCCCCGACGGTATTTAATGTTCCCGGCAACCCCTCTTCCCTTTCCTTCCTATTAAAAATTTACAAAACCCCCTATGGACATCAGGAAATTTTTCCTTCTAATTGCGAGAAATCTTTCCTTCCTTCTGAAACCCCAATAAAATGGGGGACCCTCCCTCAAGACTATCGCCCATCGCACTAATAGCTGCTTGTGCAAACTATTTGAGGAAGGCGAACTTCCGTTTAAAGTGGTACTTGAATTCACAATCTTCTCTCTCCTTCCCCCTTGGTTTTTTGCCGGCCAAAGCACACGACCCCCTTTTCATTTTGGACATAAACTCTGCTTTTCACACCAGAATCCGTATAGCTATTTTTTTGATCTGAAAAAAATATTTCGACAGGCGGTACCTATTTCCAACAATTTTCCCCTTTTGGCTCGTGGAAACAGGGGGCTTATAAAATCCTTTTTCTCCAAAGTACTTTCCGGTCAAAAAATTTCCCCTCCACATCTCTTTTTTTTCCCAAACGAAAAGGTGTCCCCCAAGGCAGTGGCTCGGTACCACTTTCCTTCTTGCTGTTAAGTATTGTCTCGTTTTACCACTAGAAGGGGGGGGGGGGTCACACATATTTGGGGTTTTTAACCTCTACCCCGGCACATCCATACCAAATCTCTACCAATTTTTTCAAACGCAAACCCTCAGATCTTCTGGGGCCCCAAACCAGGCTTCCGCTTTCCCAACTCTAAATCTTTTTCCATCCTTTTTCTCCCCCGGGAGGTCCCCTACCCCCCCTTTTAATGGGACTCCACCCAAACCGTTTCTGGCAAACCTGTGTGTTTTTTGACTCCAAACTGTCCTGGGGGAAACCCTATTCTACAAATTAAAGAAAAAGTCTCCGCCCCCTTCGAATTTAAAAACTCTATCCCATATATCATGGGGTCAGATCGCAAAAAATTTATCTTATGTTTCTTTTTATCCTCTCCCTTTGTTGGTGCCAATCTATCCCGCCCAATCTCCTTTCCCCTTTGATACGTCCATCATGGGCCGCTAGCACTAGGCGCCCTTTTACTCCTCCCCGTTTAAGCCTTAATGAAACAGGCATACCTCTCTATCTCGAGCTTTCCCTTCTCCCTCTCCATGTATTGTTTTCCACCCAAATTTCCCCCACTAAATAAATACCCCAATCCTACTTTTTACCTTGATTCATCTCCCCCGTTTTTCCTACTCCCTTTTTCACCCCATGGTACCCCCTCCCCTTCCCCTTCCCCCCCTCTCCAACCTCTCCTTCTTGTCCATTTCCCTCCCCATGGTTTTCCTCACCCCCCCTTTTACTCTTCTGTTTTCCCCCACCCCCCAAAAACAAAATCCCCCCTACTGTCCTTCCCCCTTTCCTTGACCAGTCCCACTCATTCCTCTAGTATTCATGTATATACTGATCTCCAAATCCCCCCGGTGCTGGTTTGCGTAATTTCCCAATTGTACTTCAAATACCCTGCGAATCCCGTGTCCCTTTTACAGAAATGTACACTCCTTTTTTTTCTAAAACAGTATATCCCTCTCCTCTTCCCCTTTACAATTTTTTTGACTCCTAACTCATTAAACTCATAAAGTCAAAACACCCACCCAAACCCCCTTTTTTGTAAAACCGAATGGGTTTACGTCCCCAGCCATAAAAAAAAAAAATTTTTGGGGGGGCCCCCCCGCCATGTTGAATCCCCGGGGAATGAACAGGCAGATAACTCAGTCACGCCGCTAGGCCACATATACCAACCCCGCTTCTCAGTATCCCAGCACGGATTTTACCCCCACTTTTAAAACCCCCCTTGTTAATCGTGGCAATCTTTTTGGTCAAACCTCCGCACTAATAAAAATACTTCTGTAAAACTATCAATCTCTCTGGTCACTCCATTCATCGGGAAAAGACGTTTGGGAAACCCCTTCGCCCCCTTATGCATTGGCCAACCCGTCTAACACACTCCCTTTTATGTCACAATCATCCCCCCTTATGTTCCTTTTTTAATGTCCCCCTTTTAAACCCACAACCTTTGTCGGCCCCCGTTTTTAAAAACCCTACCCGCTTTTCCCCCCCCACATCCTTACAGAATCCCCACTTTTTGCTTCAACAACCTTTTTCTTTCCCCAAACGGCATACATATCCTTCATCTAATCAAAATCCTTCCCCACACCCGCCCCAACCCTTTCACTCTCCAATTCCTTTGCCCAGTTTAGACAACTAATCTCTAACTCAACCACCCTTCCCAAAACATTAACTATAGTGCTACATGACCTTAGATGTCTACACTTTTATTTTGCTATTAACCAAACCAATAACCTTTGCTGTTTTCGCCACAGTACTTATCATATGCTTCCTACTCCCTTAAATCCTCCCCATTCTAACAATCATTACCTTATCCCATACCTATCACCCCCCTTTCCCTCAACCATTTTCACTACCATACCACGCTCTAGTACTGTTCAACCTATAACCTTACCCTACTCATTAATTCTTTCCTAATCTTTTCGCTACTCAAATTTAACATATCGCTATATAACCTTTTGATGTAATATAGCACCTTTTACCTGGTGACTTTCCCCCAAGTTTCACGTTAAAACTTATTTAAAATATGCCGCTAATGACCTTAGATACTGACGTCCCAGAAATTTTCAACAAATAAAAAAAATGAAGGAGAACAAGTTGTCAATGAAAATTTGGGGGATTCGTGAGAATGTCCAACAAATTGGGGGTCAAGGAAAAGAGGGCAAGTGAGGAAAAAGCAAAAAGTACACGCTGCAGTAAAGGGTACAGGCGTGGAATTGACAGTGGAATCTTGCATGAGGCATATAGAGGTGAGTCGGAACGTGAGACGAGTGTGCCTACATGCAAAATGGGCAAGAACAGTTTCCCTTAGTCTTCCTGGTGGAATGGGGGCCCGAGCTAGGGGAGACGGAAGGTTTAATGGTTTGTAATTTTTTAGTGGTAAGATCTGACCAGGAGAGGGAGCTGGAATATGTAATGAACGGGGTTGGGGGGTTTTGGACAAGGAGGCGAGCTTGCAAAGGCAACTATTTGCTCATTGCCGGGGATCCCGACATGGCTGGGTATCCAGCAAAACATGACCAATTTATGCATGTAGACAGGCAGAACAATCGGTCGTAGATCTTACGGACAAGTGGACTGATTGAGTGTATAGACTTATGAGAGATATCGGTTGCGTGAGTTTGGTAAAAAATAGTGAGGGATGAGGAAGGGGTAGATGACTTACGTTGTAAAACGAATAGATGGCATATAGCCTCTATTATAAGATACTGGCTTCAGGAGGAAGGGGAAAGTTGTACATATGAGAAGGAAAGACTCCAGTGAACCCCAGTACCTGAGATGTAGGTAGAGCCATCTGTATAGGCAGGGAAAGAGAAAAGAGATATGAGCGAGAAAATGGTGAGAAGGACAGAAGGAAGGTGTCTGTCAGGGAAAGCAGAAGAGCAACTACAGGAGGAAGTATTAGCCAAGGAGGGGAGAAACAGGAGGGATCGGAGATGAGGAAAGAATGATGAATGGGAAAATCCAGATGAAGAGGGAAAGGAGTAGATAAGTTAAGAAAATTGGTGAAACGAGCATGGGTCCTCAGAGAGAGAAGAGCACGATGTCGAGAAAGGGATAGTAGGCCTGATTCGGTGTATAGGCTCTCAACTATAGAGGATCTGATGGTGCCTAGGATTAATCAGAGGGGAATGTGTTAAGGTTAGCAAGAAGAATATATATGGCAGCCATCATCAAGTGAAGAAAGGATCAGGGTAATATGGAGATGGAGGAGTATTTGAAGAAAAGATCATCATAAAAGTGAGTGGAGGTTGATGGAGAGCAGGTATGAAAGGGCCAGAGGTAAATATGACGAAGTCGTCTAGATACTTGGTGGTAGTGGTGAGATTAGTCAATTTACAGCAATGTGATATAGTGTGGTTCTGGATTAGGGAAGAGTGCGATCCAAAGGGATTTTATAAATACCACCCATACTTCCGCGTATGCTGACAGAAGATAATTGTTGGAAATTATGGCACTGCCATGTGTATTGTATACCTTTCTTAGGTCGAAGAAGACAGCTAATACTGAATCACGGAGTGCAAATGCTGATAAAATTTGTGTCTGAAAATGAGTAAATGGGTCAGATGTACTTCGGCCTTGGCTAAATTCAAACTGTTAGGAGAGATAAGGCTATGAGATTCGAGGTACCACATTAAGCAGATGCTGACCATTCTTTCTAGAAGTCTGCATAAACAGCTGTAAGAACAATGGGATGGTAATCTGAGGATCAAGGTTTCAGGCCAGTGGTGGAGGGAAGTTTCCAGTCGAGAATACTGTTGAATATAGCTAGGAAGGACAAGAGTAGTTGGGAGATGTAACATACGGTAATGCATATCACCAGGGCGTTCGTGGTGCTGCGGAATGACCGTAAAGCATAATGGAGTTTAGAAGAAAAACGGACATTATAAGACACTGTACAGGACATTGAGAAGATGGGAGTGCGCTCTTGTCTGGCTTTATGGAAGAAAGTGAGAGGGTGAGAGCCACTACTGATCTTGCAATAATAGACACCAGTTCAGTAGCGACTTGGAGAGGATCAGAGATGATGGTATTACAGAAATGGAGGATGGAGCAGGATGACGGGGTTTGTTTGCGGGCAGTTACTGATCTGCCGCCAGACAATAGCAATGGGTGTAGAGAAAGTTATGGAGTAATCATAATTTCAGCAGCTGTTTGTAATGGAATTACGGATTGAAGATGACTGATGTCCTTTTAATAAGATAAAGGCTGTAATTAACTGGGGATGTCTTGCCTTGCGATATCTGGTCCAAGCTGCACATTTCAACTGAAGCGCTTTGGTACATGGTTCCACCATGGAACGCATTGGGACGTGTAAAGACAGGAGGTTCAGGGAATGGCTGTAAAGGATGCACTTCGGATAGAAATATAGAAGCATGTCTGAAGTTGAAGAGGATGATGGAGGAAGATCAAGAATAAAAAGGGAGGTAAAATAATGCCAGCCAGCTCTGCCAAAGCATAGGGGGTTGGGGAGTGGGGCATATGGAAGTAGTAGAAAGGAGAATAGGAAAGTGATCACAGTAAGGAAGGTGGTACAGAACTAACCAAAGAAAGTCTAAATGAAGGGAAGGAGAGCAAAGAGAAAGGTAAAGGCACGAAGGATAAGGTACAATGTCAACGTGGAAAGGGCTCTGAATATAAAGACCAAGTCAGTATTAGAGGAAAACGTTCCAAGGAATGGTCTCTGGGAGTAATGTGGAATCATTAAAACAGTATGGCGACAGCTATAATCACTAACTGTGTGGAAAGGCAGTAGGAATTAGAAAGTTTCAAAGCCTATAAAGCCAATGGGAAAGGTAGAGAAGTAAAATGAAACAAATGTGATCCAGTGGCGAATAAAAATGCGAATAACTGGGGCAGTGGTTTGAAAGGTATAGAAAAGACAGAAGCGTGGTGGGAATATACAAAATGGTAATTGGAAATCGTACTGGATGAAGCATAAGGAAAGTCCCTTGGAGACAGACAATGGATGGGTCATATATAGGAAGAGGGTGACAAAAAGTTTTAGAAACGAAAACCTCAAATATTCCCTGCAGAAAAGATTTGAAGCATAAAAGGATTTAAAAGGGGTCAAAAATTGGGGCCGGGAGAAGGGATGGGGGAAACATGAAAAGGGATGAAATTTCGACAGTCCTTTGTATGAGAAGAAGGTGTTCCTTTGGGTCATGTTAGGAAGTTTCAGGTGTCTCAAGAGTTACTGAGGTCGGGTGGGGGGGCTAAAAAAGAGATTTTTCTTATGGGGGGGGAGAGGGGACGAAATCTGAGGAGTGAAACTTTTAGTTGCGGTCGATAGGTAAAAGATGGGAGGGGAGATGTGGAGTATCTGATTTAAAAAAGGTAAAGAATTTTACGGAGATGGGGGCGTAAGGTGGAAGGGTTTTAGTAGGGGGAAATGTGGAAAAATTGGAAGAGGGGAGAGAAGTGGAACGAAGACAACAATGTACCGAAGACTCAAATTTTAGGTTGGGTAGTCTAAATAAATTTTGGGGGCCACCCAGTTGGCACTGTGCGTGATGGCAGGCTATATGAAAGCATGGCCGGTTTGGGGGCATAGAAGGCAACGGGATGTGGCCAAAAAGCCCAAAATTTCGACATTGACCCGGGGAAGGGGTCGATATGGTCGGGGAGGGTAAACAGAAACCCTAATAAAAATTATGGAGATTCATGTCTACGGAATAAACTTTGGGAGCCCCGGGGGGAATAAGAAGGACTGTACGTACTGCGTCTCAACCCGGGTCTTTTGCAGTTGACCAAACCCTTTTCGAAAAGGGCAAACAGGTGTTTTGCAGTATGACCAATTTTGTCGTGGACAGGGCAATCATCGGGGATATGGGAAAAAGTACGATACAAGATAAGGGGGGGGTAGGTGGGGGAGGAAAAAATTGCCCCTGAGGCCCCAACAAAGGGTAGAAATCCGAGCTTGGGCTCAAGAACTGTGACAAACTGAACGCCCGCAAAGAGGGGACACAAAAAAATTATCCCTTTTTTTTTGGGGAAAAAGAGTACTCAGAGGATTTTCAGAGGGGAGTAAAAGAAGACAGGGCCTTATGGAAGGGAGTAGATTGAGTTTTAAATATACTGCGGACGTAGGCATTTAAAGGGGGAGTGAGGGATCAGAGTCGTGGCCAAAGGGAAAGCTGGGGGCAGGGAAGGGGGGGGTTAAAACATCAAAATTGGGGGTAGTTAGGATGCAGAGTATCGATAGAGAATAAAAGATGGAGGGAGGGTGTTGGGAAGAGGAAAGAAGATATCGAAGGTTGGAATGCCTGGGTAGGTGCATTGGAAAGATTAAGCCAACAGCAGTACGGGGTGGTAGTCGGATCAATGGGAAAAACCCAAAATGGGGAACCAGAGCTCATTTTCCCTTTCGACCAATGCGCTAATCTCTTCCCCACTTTCCGGGCCTTTGCGAAAAAACGAGCCGGGGCTCCCACGCTGTCCAAAAGGGTTTACCCCAAAATCCATTGATTTTATTTTGAACTGATTTAAATTGGAAAACCTGTTTTCCTGATGTTACTTTGGAAAAAAGCAATATTTACAAGTTCTTTTTCAAAATCTTAAAAAATTTCAGATAAAACGCGAACTTGAAATCAGTTTTAAAAAACCCCGGCCTAAGCGTTCCCCCTACCTTTACTATCGACATCGGTTTTAAAAACCCCACATCCTTTTTATGTTTTGAGGCATGTTTATCAATTTTTTAATTTTTATAAAAAGGGGAAAATGAGTTAGCCTTCACATTTTAAATTTTACGTACACAAGAAAAAAACTGATTTTTTAGAACCAAATAATTTTCCCAAATATCTTTTTTTAAACCCTTCAAACAATTCTGTAAAAAAACATGAATCGTTGAAACTTCCCCGGGGTCTTCGCCCTGGCACACTTTTGGAAGCCTGAATAGCCCAAGGCTAAAAACATAAATGATATAAAAAAAACAAAAATGTATTTTTGCCTGTGCCTGACACACTGAAGTGGTTTTAAATTAAAAGATTGGCTAAAAAAGAGCCTCGCTCTTATTGAATAGAGTTTTTTTAAATTAAAAATTTTTACTCTATATTTTCAATATAGTGAGAATTTTGTTTCTAGAGCATGACGATTTGGGGAAAATTTTTACTGTTTTCCAAATTACTTAAATGTTTAGAGAAACTTTTTAGGAACTTTTATCATAGATGTAAATATTTATAATGATACTTAATATCCCCCTAATAAATGGAAAAAAGAAATTTTTTGATCGCTTTAGAACGGGGTTTAAACCCCCCATTCCCCTATTTTAGGCCTTTTAAAACTTACAAAAAAAACGTTCTCTAAGCTATATTTCCTTGAAAACATCCACCTGCCTTGACTCTTGGCAACGGCGTTTTTTAAACCTTTTATGGGGGGCCTTTTCTGAAAGCATAGTAAAATTTGAGGATTTTTATTTAAAGCATGGTAAAAAAATTAGTGAGGTTTCATGTAGATTTCTGGTTTTTCTAATGTCCCGCTTGACATGGGTTTTTGAATTTTTTTTAAAAAAAACGTTTTTCACTTGTGATAAGTCCCTATTTCCCTAATGTTTTAAATTTTTATTCATTTGGCGTCAGAATAATGTTTTACTTTTCAGCAATTTTGAAAAAAATCAAAGGTATTGCATGGAAGTACTTAACCCCCTTCTTTCGAATTTTTACATGGAGATGTTTGAATCTGGACTCCTTTTCCTTCTATTGCCCCCCCCGACACGATTTTTTTTTTCGGTAATTAAGATATATTTTCTTTGGGCAAGGAAACCGTTAATTTCGATGTTTTTTTTTCAGTAAATCAAAAAACCTTGCCCTACTTCAATTTTAAAGTAAAGGGAAATTCGGGGAAATTTCCCTTTTCCGACATATTATTATTAAAATAAAGGGCCCCTTTAAATTTTTTCGGTTGACCAAAAAACCACACCACCGCTAATTACTTTCACTTTTCTCCAATCACCCTTTTTATTTATTGCCGGGGGAGCTCGACGCCATTTTTGATAATCATCAAAAATTGGGATATCCTCGTTTCTTCAAAAATCAAGACATTCAACTGCGAGATACATTTTATATTTTCCGAATTCTCACAGGATATGCCGAAATCTATTAATTTTCTAAACCCGCCCCTCGGGAAAAAGGGCAGATTTTTCAGGCCGGGTTTTGACTTTGTTTTTTACTTCCGAAACTTTTGCGAAATTTTATTTTGGTTAAGCAAAATGCAGCAGGGGTGCTCTGAACTTCCCCCCCGTATTTACATTTTCCCTTGAAAGGGCTGTCCCAAGTTTTCCCAAAAATGAGACCGGTAGAGTTTTTAAAGAAAAAAATTAATGAAAAAAAAGTGATTTAGATTTCCAGAGAATCAAAGCTGTTTCGCATTTACTGATTAATGTCACCGGTTTTAATTTGGGAAAAAGCGAAAAAATATTCATTAAATCACAATTGTACGAAAAAAAAAATCTAAAAATCCCCATAATTAAAAAAAATCCCTAATTTTAAATTTGACTGCTGGTAAATGGGCTTAGATATTTTTACCCCCCTTTTAGTTGCAAACCCTTTCCCCCAGACTCTCCGCCCTTTGACCCTCCTGAGACCTGATTAGCTCTTTTTCGCCCTTTCCCTCTCATCCTATATTATTGCCAAATAATTTCTTGTACCCTTTGGGTTTATTCGTTGAAGGGAAATCGTGAAGAGTTCAAAAACGTTACGATTTAGTTTCTTTTTTCTACTGTAGCTGTTTCCCTTCTTAAAATTAAAAATATATATATATATATATTATAATAAAAATTATATATATATATATTATATATAAATTATTATATATATATATATATATATTTTAAAATTTATTAAAATATATTACTTTATATTATTTTAATAATATATATATATTTAATTTTATATATATATATATAAAACATATATTATATATATTTTATAAAAATTTATATATATAAATATAATATAAAATTACATTACATATATACTAACCATTATAATAAATTAAAATTTATTATATATTATTATTTTTTTATATAAAATTAATATATTATTGATGTATTTATGTTGATGTATGTATATTGCAAAAAGGACAAAAATTTTTGTCAGGCACTAGGTGAAATAATATCCTCATTTTTATTAAATAACATAAACCCTTGAATTTGCATTTTCTTCCCAGTTTTAAACCAGGTAGGCCTCCGCAGCTCGTAAATGGTGCATGTTTATATATACCGCCCCCATAAAAGGGCGGATCATGGGAAAAGTGTAGCAGGACAGTTTTTTGAAAAAGAAAAGACTTAAGAAAAATTTAAAATCATGAGACTGGAAAAACCTGGAGAAAGGGGGGAAGAGAAATGGTTCACCCTCGGACCCCTTTGAAAAGTAAGGGCCGAAAAATAATTAAGGAAAACTGTGACCTGACTCCCTGGGCCGTTCGGACCGACTCAACTAGCCTTTATAGGCTCTCACACTTAGGAGTGCGGGTAGTTGATAAAGGAAAAAACCCCAAATTTTCCTAAAAAGGTCTGAAAATTCTGGGCCTGGTAAACCCCGGGTATAAGATGGGAAAAAGATGGTTCACCCCTTTGGTTCCCTGAGGGGTTTGGGGTAGATAAAATAAAAACCGGAATACTGTGTCCCTCCTCCCGAGGCCCTTCGGTCCCCTACCAGCATGTTTCTTTTTAACACGTCTCTATTTTTTTAGGAAATGGGCAGAAGGGTTGGAAAACAGAAGGAAAAGGAAAGAGGAAGAGAAAAAGAAGCAAAAAAGTTTGGTCAAGGGTTGAGGTCCCAAAGGGATTGGGGAAATCTCCGAACAGGGCCCGTCTAGGGAAAGTTTCTAAGTTTGGGGATGTTTGAGCTCAGCAGGGGTAAAGTAGTAGGGGTCAAAAAGGCCAATTTTGGGCCCAAAAAAAAAGCTAAAGTGGCTGGCCAACCTCATAAGGGTTTAAACATTTTTTTCCATGGTAAACGAAAGTGTGGGAGGGGAAAGCTCCCCCTCAGGGTCCCATAGGGTAAGGGGTAGAAAATTAAAAGGAAAACGACCCATGGGTCCCCCGAGCCCTTTTAGGACTGATCGTCCTCCTTTTTCCTTTCAACATGGGTCTCACATCTTTGGAAGGGAAGAAGGGGGGAGAAGAGAAGGAAAAGGAAGGGGGAAAAAACTGTACAAAAATTTGGGAAGAGTAATCCCAAAAAATGCCCTCAAACTCCTTCCCAACCCCCCCCCCCCCCAATAAAGGCATGGGGTGTTGGGGTGTGGGGGGGGGATACTGAATGTTACTTGTACTAAATAAGAGTGTGTATCTGCCTGAGTATATTTATCACATAAAAATAATTATCTTTAATCACATACTTATGTAAGTCTGCTATATCATATCATAATTGCACCCCTTTAAAGAAAAAATTCTTTTAAATTCATACCATTATTACAAACTGCATACGTATAGGAACTGGAAGGTTTTTTATTTTAATGGTTTGTTATAAAGATTAGATTTTCCTTTCCCCTTCTTTTCTACTTCTTCCTTGTAATGACAAATGCTGTCAGTTTGTATAAGTACAATAAGAAGACACATATGATACAATGGTGCTCGGGGAATGGTTAATGGTTAAAAGAAAGATAAATGTGCTAGACATCAAAGGGTCATGTAGCACTATAGTTAATGTTAGGGAAGGGTGTTTGATTTTAGTGATTAGTTGTCTAAGCTGGGCAAAGGAAATTGGTGAGTGAAAGGGTTAGAGTGGGGTGTGGTAAGGAGTTAGATTAGATGGAGGATATGTATGCGTTGGGGAAAGAGAATAGGTTGTTGAACAGAAAGTGTGGGATTCTGTAAGGATGTCTGATAGGTTGGGAGGTCGGTGAAGGGGATGGGTGGGGGAAAGCAGAGGTAAGTATGGACGAGACATAAAGGGAATGGGGGGAAGACAAAATGATAGTTGGGATTGGGTATTGGAGGATGTGTAAGAAAGTTCTTTTAAAGGGCATACTATGATGGGTTAAAGAGGAAGGATATGAAAAAGGGTCAGGTCTGGGGGAGGGGAAACCCGCGAATATTCCAATGAAGATATTTAACTTTAGTGATATAGATTTTTAGTACTTTTTGGAGTTTTTGAGGAAGCAGCTAGAGGGTGGGATAAGGACCGAGAGGTCTGAGATGGGAGAGGTGTGGGAGTTGGTGTTCTATAGGAGGGGGTATTGAGAAAGAAGGTTGTGGAAAAAGGGATACTTGGGGACCAGGGGGGAAGGGAAGGGATAGAGGGATGGTGGGAGGGTTAATGTGGGCGAGGTTGGGGTCGGGGGGATGGGCTGTGTTGGGGTCGGGGTTAGGAGGATAGGGGTAGGGGGATATCGTTAGGAGGAGGATGGATATCAGCAGTTTACTTGGAGTGTGAAAGGAGCGGGAGTTGTAAGATTTGAGGTTGAGTGTCGTTTCATTAAGTAACCCTTGAATATTTTCAATAGTTTCTTCTGGGGATTTTGGTTGGGGGAGTTGGGGGATAAGGATTTTTTGTGAGGTGGGGAAGAGAGGATTGGTGTCTCAAGCGTAGGGGCAAAGGAAGGTGGAGTTTTTTGTGTGGTAGGGGAAGAGGGGGTGAACGTTTGTTCTGCCCTTTACGGGTAGTGCGAGGAGGAGGGGGGAAGGTGTTGGGGTTGTAGTGGTGATTGTAGTATCTGTAGTGAGATTGGAGGGGTCTGGGTTTAGGATGGCAAAAGATTTTGGGCTGGGGAAGGTAGGAGGTAGAAGAGAGGGGAGTTAGAATGGGGGGGGTTTAGGAGAATTGGTAGAATGAGCAGTATTACTGGAGTAAGGAGTAAGAGAGAAACCACGTCGACGTGCTTCCTGTCGGGCTTCACGTAGTGCGAGCCCAAGTTTGAATCTGAGAGTGCTACCTCAACTCATTTTAGGTGGGGACAGCCCCTATAAATACATTATGGGGCCGCACGTTGGCACATGTTGCGTGATTGTGCAGAGCAGTTAGATCGGTATGGCCGGGTTTGGGGCACATAGGGGGCACTGGCTGGGTGTCCTAGACGCCAACATTTTGGAAACTGACGTGGGGAGGTTGGTAGGGACGAACAGGGAGGGATTCTCCCCTATGTAGACGTTAAGGGAAGGTTCATTTTCTACGGAAGGTATTTTGGGCCATGTTAGTGGGTTTTCTTTCGATGACCTCTGGGGGGAAGGGAGTAGCATTGTACTGATGTTGCATCATAGTCTGTGGGACAGGCAAGTAGGTCTTCTCCAAGTCTGACCAATCTTTGTATAGACTGGGCAATTTGCTGGAGAGATTGAAACTGTTCCGGGGCAAGTATTGAGGGTTGGATGGGGTTCTGCAAGAATGGGTTACCATATAGGTCTGTTAGTTTTGTTAATGCTATAGTTTGGGTTTTCGGATTTTACTGTGACAAGACGGGAGCAGTCGGGTCGGCTACGGAGAGACTTTACCTACTTGTTTTTGGAGACATTTTTGGGAAGAGAAGGGTGTTGTCAGAGTAGTGAGCTGTGGGGGGGATCACAAAAAAATCGGTCCCATTTGGCTGCGCAAAACAGAGTATTCAAGATTGTTGTAGAGATAGGGGTAGTAGAAGGGCGGGGGCGTGACAAAGGGATGGAGTAGTTTTTGAGGGGGTAGTGTTATGGAAGGTGGGCAATAAGGCTGTAAGGTATTAAAAAGGGAGGATGGGGTGGTTGATGTTGGAGTTGTGGGGCTAAGGTGTTGAAGTTGAGCATGCGGGAAAGAGTGGAAATTTTCCTTAAGGGTTGATTTTTGGCTACTGTACTAGTAGGTGACGAGGGGTAGTTATTGCAGTGTTTTGGAGCCGTGGGCAAAGGAGAGCCTGGGTCGGGAATCGGGTGGGTTTACATCGTTGGGGCTATTTGATAAAGGGGGAAACCTCATTGCCCTAATGTGGGGATATGTTTTCATTACTGGCCATGGTAAGCCTGGGTTATGTTGGGGATAAAAACAGTCCCCCCTCAGGGTTTCCCCTGAGGGGGAAGGGCTAGGTAACAAATCAGGGGGTACCGTGCCCATGGCTCCCCCAGGCCGTTCAGACTGGCACAAAGTCAGCCTTTCATCCTTTCAGCACGGCTTTTTCACACCTTAGGAGGTGGATAGCAGAAGGGTTTGGTGAAGGGACAAAAGAAAAGTGGGAAGGAAAAAAAGACCATGCAAAATTAGTTGAGTCGAGGGCTGAGTCCCAAGGTTGGGCAGTTCCCCATCATTGGGTCCCAGTCTCCGCCTCCTAAGCCCCCCCACGACAACAACGGGCAAGGGATTGGGGGGGGGGGGTGCTCAAGGAAGTGTTGACCCCTGAGGATTCTTCAGAAATTGTCCAACTATTTCACTACTCTATAATGCTAGGTGTTCCTAGGTGAACAATTTCCTCTCTATACTAAATATAGAATACTGTTGTCACACTAATGTTCTTAAGTCAACAAGTATATATACTTATTGAAATTATAAATATCATACCTTAAGGAAAATAAAAAAAAAATTACAAAATGAGTTTATTTAAAAAAATCGTATGTACAGAGTAGGCGTCTTTCACCATGAGGCTGTACTACTGGAAGTGTTGCCACCCCACAAAACAGGGTATTCACACTACCAGCTGCAGTCCACATATTATGGGACTATAATACTGCCAGTTCGAGAGCTCTGTCACTTACAGAGCTATAATACTGACAATCTCACAGTCCAACAAATGACAGGACTCTTATGCTGACACAAACATAGCCCCCACTGGGGCTACACAACTGACAGTCTTCTAGCCCCAGGTTTTCCCATCCTTAAGATCTGCCCAAATGAGAACTGCTTTTTGATCATATCTTCACTAAGGAGACAAGGCCTGTATGAGGAAATTTTTTTGATCAATTAGTCCTTTAACTTAAAATTGAAAAAATGTAGTTCCCTTTCAAGAGCACACTAAAATCCTCTTTTTAAGGATCATGCCTCATTTTCTCCCTGAAATTCAAGTTATCTGCTGAGTGCCTCCTTACTTTTTTGCTGAGAGAAACTGTCTTGCATAGGGAGATACATGTGGAATAATGCTCTGCGTCTACATATAATAATTCATTTACTATCACATACATTCTTACTCAGATTTAAGAATAGGGTTAATTCAAGAATGTGGGAGGTAGGGGAAAAATAATTTTGAGATATCTAACTTTTGAGGCAGAGAAGGAATGATCCTTCAAATAATATCAGTTATAAATATAAAAAACCTCATTGACTTTAAGAAACAAATAAGTTCTGATTTTATCTACAGATAATATAATCTATAAAAAATAATTATACAAATATTAAAAGGTAATACACCAATCATTATCTAATCAATAAGTAGGTTCTATAATACTTTCATCAATCTGGCAATCTATATGAAATATGCATTACCAAGGCTGGCATTTTTACTGCAAGTGTAACCCTTATTATTGCTCAAACTCAACACAGACAACAGAGCAAAGGTTTATTATGTCACCTAAACAGACTCTGCATTTTGGAGTGAATTTACAACCAAAGCAGTTCTCCATGGACAATTTACCTGGACAGGCATTGTGACCAATCACCTGGGATTGTGCTGTAACAGGTAAGTAACAGGTCACCTTGAACAAATAACAACTAGACGGCACAGTTCCTTGACACCTTGACCGAGGCAGAACAACACTAAATAAATTTCAGAAAAATGAAAATGTTAAATGTTATATCTAAATATTGTAAAAAGGAGAAGACGTACCTGAGACATGAACAAAATGGGTCAACTTATAAATAAGAGAGTAACAATAAGGGATAACTGTAAGACAGGCACTGGTAGGGCCAGGCAGGTGACGCTGGGCTTCACAAGTTTACCTTTATTACAAAGTTACACGATGAGGCTTCACCCAACCTACTCCATCGTTTGTACATACTCTGCAAAATAATGTACAATGCAAATTATTAAACATAGTCTCATGTAGTCCACCAGGCCGGTGAGTTTTATGTAACATTGGGCATGGTAACTAGCACATCCTTTTACATGTGGTGAGCAGAGGCTGTGAGGACGTATGAGTCAGGGAGTACACAGGTGGTGGTAGTTTTAGTATGGATGAGATTGGAAGAGATGAAGAGTGTCATGGTGCTGGTTGGGTGATTCAAGGACTCCAGAGGCAGTTCTTGTCATGTTGATGAAACCTGTGATGTGATGATGAGAGAAACTGCTTGTCTTATAGAATATAATTAAGAACAAAGCTAATGTAAATTCTCAGGAAACAGCTACTGGAAAGTGATCGGAGGCAATAAGGTTCTCAGAAACAGCATTAATGTGGGTGATGACTATTTAGCTATCAATTTTGTCATGCATGACAAAAGAAAGGTACTAGGAACTGCAGGTCCAAGAAAGTGAAGTTTTTGGATGCTCAGGATCAAAGGCAGGTGTTTGGGAAGATCAGGTGCTGAGAGAGAAGTTCACAAGACAGTGTTTAAGGGGTGACAATAGCCAGGACACAATGGAAGGTGTGGGCAACGTACGACCCACACAGCCTCTACAATATTAGCACCAAGTTAAACAAGTAGTAAGAAGTGGGTGCAAGTATGATGGTATCACAGGTTCTGGGGTTGGCCAGCCCTCCTCAGTTGTGCTGTGCAGACAGGCACTAGCTCGCCACCATTGGGGTGAGCAGGCCAAGGATCCACAGCTATTCCTCCTCCTTTGCATTGTGTAGGCAGCTGACTGCATCAGGTACACTCCTCGACTGTGCTGCACAGGTAACTGGAGCCAACATCTGGCACCTTGTACACCTAAAGCAGGTCCACACACACCTCCTGTTTTATCTGCAGACACTCACAGACCAGCGTCAGCATGAGGCCACACTTTCAACTCAGGGCTTTACCATCTGGTTGGTGACTAGTGAAGCTTGGGCACATTAACACTTGAGTTCTGTAAGCTCCTTTGCAGGACCTTACATGCCACGGCAAGAAGCTTATTGCAGGTCTCCCTACTTTTTTTCTATTTTTTAAATTCCTTTTCCAGCAACAGTACAATTGCAGACTTTTACAAAGCTCTTGCAGAAAATAATAGTTGCATAACAAGTTAACAAATGTAAAACTGTGATTAGGGGTCTAAAAATGTTCCAAATAATGTACATGTGTGTAAAAGGAGAAAAATCTTTAATCTTCTCCTTTTATCGTGTATAATACAGTGTCATTTGTACAGGTTGTCAAGTATCCATTGTATACCATCAGCATTATACCAAACACTACCTAATGGCACACTCAATAATGTATGATAAAACACTGATAAACTGCTTTAAAGTAAAATATGTATTACTTCCTGATATAATATTGTTTGTTTTACAGACCAATGTTTTACTTGCTGTCAATATATTATCATACATTATAATATATGGATCTTGAGCATTCTAATGTGTATCATATATATGAACATTGTACCACATGCCATTTCGTTTTGTATTAGTCATCCTAGCAATGTTTAGGACATAACTTTGTAGATAAAATAAAGTAATGCTAGTACGTTTCTGTTATCTAATACAATATTATATATTATGTGATACACTGATCTGTATTTGTTTATCACCTGGAAGCATAATAATAATAATAATAATAATAATAATAATAATAATAATAATAATAATAAATAAATAAAAGATAAAAAAACAAAAACAAAAAAACAATGACATCAGTGGCAACAAGTGTTAATGGTGTTGGCATCTGAGAAACCAGATGGATGTAGCAAGAGCTGCTAGTGATGGCATCAGGCACAGAGATGGTGGCCACAATTAGCAGCCATGCTGGCAAGAGATGCAACATGCTGAGGCTGGAATGACTACAGTTGCATCAGACTGTTGCCAGAATGATGGCGTTGGCAACAAACAGGCTGCATGGTGGCTGGTAGTCGGTGTCAGCCTGCACTTGACAAGTATTTGCAAACGAAGAAGAGCTGGGCACTGTTGTTTCAATCCAGTGTCCTCCAGCCAACACACCTTCACACTTACACATATCTTCCTGTTATCTCTAAAATGAGGTAAGAAATTACGCCTATCACTTGTAGGCTTGAGGGGTCACGGGACTCCCACCACTCCGCCCCAGCAGCAAGCCACAGTTCTCGCAGACTGGCGCTTGGGCTTGGCAGGTAGGCAGGCTCTGTGCGTGCACTGCCCTCTCAACGATCTCCACAGCACAACATACAATTTAACACCACCAGTCTATGAGTGTTCCTCCCTGTTGCTTTATAATGGTGTTGTCGGGTAGATATCATATATGTACATCCCCTTTGGGGTATTGTGAGCACCAAACACATTCCTCCCTCAGAGATCCACTCCAAGATGCACTCTCTTCCCAACAGCCATCACAAGGGACTTTCACACATACAACACTCCACTTCACAAAATAATATATATATATTTCATTTTTTCCCCCTCCCTTACCCCTCAACAGCATTTTAGTCCGCTTTTCTTATCTGCGCAAATATCTTTCCATCAAAGAGTGGCAGAACTTCCTGGTCATCCGTCACTTCCTCCTGGATCACACCAAACTCTTCGCACTGTTTCTTGAAGAAGAATCTGAAAGTATTAAAGGAAGAACTCATTGTCTTGAGGATGCCAGATCTTGCACATGGCAACTATTTAAAAAAGTAGATATAACCATGCATAAATTATGTATGTTACAGCATGCAGCAATAGGTGAGAAAGCTTAACAGATGAAGAGTTTAAGTATGAAGTGCCAGACAACCATTATTTCTTTAAGATAAGAACATGCTAGTAAAAGCAATCCTTCTCCAATGGCCATTATAAAGCAGAAGTCAAGATATCCAACTCTCAGCCTGAAAGAGAGCCTAGCTCATCCCAAGACCCCAACTACAGGCACAGCTAAAAAGGCCTACGCACTGCAAAAGAACTTACCTGTAGTTTCCTTTCTTAGGTAAGTGTTGTTTGAATCGCCTGAGAGTGACTGGGCGGGTGGGGATGCGGGTGACGAAGGGGACGTCGTCGTCGTGGAAGTTGTAAATGACCGTGGTGCTCTCTGTGGCGGTGCTCATGACCGACCCAGAGCCTCCTCCACCCCCCCCAAGCCCGCCACCTGCTGTGGAAGCCGACCCGCCTGCACCCGCACAGCCACCTCCACATGCGCCTCCACCACTGCCCGTGCTGCTGCTGCCACCACTCACGCCACTGCCTTCATACATTCCTGGAAATCATCACTGGCTGTTATGGTGTGACAACATGCAGACAGACAGCCAATCAGGCAAACTTCCTCCCTCTCCTTCTGTGGCTTCACCTCAACACTGAGCACCTGACTTCTCTCATCACTTTCTTCCTACAAACCATTCAATCCAGTTAATCTGCCAGATTGAAATAAAGGGATGTAGAACTCTCCCTTCTTCCCTCTCGAGCTGTTCATTAATTATCTAATGTTTTCCCCATTTCCGTTCCCAAGCTACCAGCACCTGTTGGACCAAAAAAGGGTAGGTTCCCACCTGGAGGTGTTGGTTGTGAGTGCCTTGAAGGTCGCTGCTTTCGGAGAGTGGAACCATTGGACCCAGGGCACACTGGCCCTGATCCATCACCATGACCCTGATTGCGACTGCTGCCGCTCTCCGGGTGACCCCAGCCATGGCTTGAGCTGTGGCCTCCAGACCGGCTGGATCCACCACCCCTGAAACAAGTATTACATATTATCCCCTACAATCCAGATAATGTGACTCTCATCACGAAAAAATTTGTCTTGAAGGGCGGGTGACATGAACAGGATGTTATGGGAAAATTTGGCTGTGGGTTGGGGTGACGCGAACCTGCCGTTGTGAGTATTTCGGATGAAGGCCAGGGTGATAGGAAAAACTTACCACAAATGCACAAACCTCTTGGAGGGTGATTAGACTCATTTGGTATTTAGAAAGGGCCTTTTGTATTTTTTCCATAGATAAACGAATTTGGACTGTAGTGTCCATGAGCTATGACTGGAAGAGTGCTGGCTCCAGGGAGGACACCATTTCCATGCTCAACATCCTATTCCTGGCTGTCATGACTGGCAGTGAAGGTAGTATTACAGGTAACTGTATATTATGAAAGAAAAAAAGAAAGATGAAAGAAAAAAATTACACAAATAACAAAATGTTACTTATTGATATTATTCTTGATATTATTCTACCTAGACAGGTGAAATGGAGTCTGTGCAAGGAAAACTGTATTAACATTTGGAAAAAGCAAATCAGATGACAAATATGGACATTGGAAAATGGCAAAAAAGCTAAAAAAGAGAAAATACAATTGCAAAGGGGAGGCATAGAGTCTTGTCACCACACACAAGTGTTTGCATGCACCTGGCCTACAAGCCGTGCACTTGTCAGAGCCACAGCTCACGCAAGCCTTGATGCCCGTATTTTGGGTCATGTAATTGTTGTGAAGCACTAGATCCAATGGGTTAATCACATTTATAAAACCAAAAAATATAAAAGGATATGTATAACCACACCTTTTACTGTCCCCCCCCTTCTTTCTTTAGGTCTGAATTCTATTGTTCATGAAACAGACAAAAATAGGCATGATTCTCCCTCAACACAATTGGTAGACACAACTCACCGACTTCTTCTCTTTTCTTCAGAATGTGAGGCATGTGAGCCATGCACGGCATGCGAATGGGGCATATGAGGTGCATGCATGCCATGCCCCATGTGGCCACCCTGCTCCATGCCTGCTGTCACCCAGCCAGCAGGGCCACGGTCAAGTGAGCCAGACCGGCCTCCCCCAACGCTGCCACCACTGAGGCTGCCACTGGCACTCACATTACTGCCCGTATTGGCCAGTGTCCCTGAGCCGCCCACGCTGCCACCGCTCACACTCCTGCGGCCACCACTACTTGCACTGCGTCTGAAATAGGCAACTAATGGTCAGTCTAAATTCAATTAAAGGCCAGAAGTGAGTGCTAAAGCAATAACAATCCTATCAAAGCTCTATGAAAAGGATATTCTTAAAATATTGTGGTTACTAAAAATGAAATGTTCATTCACTGATATACATCAGTCATGCAAATAATAACTACCAATTATATAAAATACATCCTTGTATAAAATAAGCTTAGAAGCAGACCTCCACTGAGAGCCAGCAAGTTCTTAGAAAAAGCACTATAATCAAGCTTCCTTGTGACAGAGAGAGGCATTAGCTGAAGAGTGGCAGATAACTCACAAAAGCAAGGAAATTTTAAATAATTTTTAAGAACTGATTCTCAACATAACAGATCCTGAATGAGGATCCAGAATCAGTTGTAGAAAATGATCTTGGAAAGACACATGTGATTTTTTATGCATAACAGATTTAGTAAAAGGATAGAATAAAGGTGGTGACTAACATGAATAAGAACAAACCAATAAAGTGGAGAAAGATAAAATGTGGACATAAACCTCAAAACCAACTGCAAGTAAGGGATACGCAATCCAATCAGAAAGGATAAATCAAGAATAACAGCAGATAAATAGATTTAGTTTATACACATTGTAGTAGAGTTTGAAATGCAATGTAGAGTGGAATATCAAGTCTGGGAAATTATTTTTGGTAAAACAATATCACTGTATTGTCCAAACTTTTTATATGAATGGAAAAGGCCTGAAATTAGTTTGTTATTCAATATGCCAACTAAATATTTATGCAAACACAATAATAAATAAATAAGCCAGACAGAAAAAAAAGCAAAGAAACAAAAGAAAAGTGACACACACAGAGACAAAGACAAAACAAAAGACAAACTACATGTGAATGAAGTGAAGTGAAAAGAGACATGAAGTCACCTTAGAGTTCCAGGAGAAGTAGCCCCAGCAGCAGTATGTGTGGACCGGCTCCCTCGTAGCCTGGGGTCCCACTCATGCTCAGGGTACACACTGGACGTGCTGCCACTCCCACTAAATTTATCACTCTCAAGAAGCCATGAGGTCACCCTGAAAAGGACACACCACATGGAGTCCCCTGATATTGTGAAGTACTTTTCATGTGTATAGCGTACAGTCTGCGATGATCCCGTGAATGTAGAGTATTTTGTATGAGGTATACATAAAATGAACATAAAGACTGTTTGCTTGAAATGGCTGAATTCCTGCACATCCCCCACATGTAACACCGCATACATCTAAGAGTAATACAGCACATAAAAGGCAATGCCAAGGTGTATGGAGGCTGAGAGGACATCCATCATTATTCGATAAGTAGAAACAAATGGTAAGACCACAAGAGGACTACACAGAACTGGATATGAGCAAAAGATTTAGAATGAGAGAAGAAGATGAAGAAGAAGAAGAAGAAAGCAAGCAAGAAAGAAAGAAAGAAAGAAAGAAAAAGAAGAAGAAGAAAAAAAAAAGATAAAAAGATGAAAAAGGGGTAAAAACAAAAAATCCACAGAAAAAATCTGCGTGCAGAGAGTGAGAGCACCTAAGGCAGGGGATCATTCTACACGAACCTCTCTGTGGATGATGCTGAGGGGGCTAAGGAAGGGCCAGAGTCAGACACCACCGATACTCCTGAGTCTGTCAGGTCAGCTGGAGGACGTCGAGAGCTGCTTCGTCGGCCACTAGACTGGCGTCGCCCTGAGCTACCACCATCACTACTCGTGCCTGAAGAAAGAGAATCCATTAACATCACAGAATGTTGCATCTAATGATTCTGGTCTTTTTCTCTAACTGAAACGACTTTACATACTAGTATTATCATGACTAAAAATGTTTATTTATTGCTTTATAAAACAACAGTCTACAAACTCCAACAGTGTACACATACCTGCATAATTCTCCATGTACTCTGGCATGGAACGAGACTTGGGTAGTGGGTGGAGGGCACCCCTTTCATTGCTTTCGTAATAATCTGCTACATTTCCAGAATCCGATGAAAATGTAGAGTTTACGTCTTGGCCCTGTTGAATAGGAAAAATTATAAAGGGGGAGCCACAGAAAGCACTTTCATGATCCATTAGTTGGAAGATGACATAGCAATCAATCACTTATTAATTATGCATTTGCCTATGATATCTGGAGAACTAATCATAATAATCAAGTCTTACGGCATAAAGGGGTCAAGTGGTCTAATAAATTTCCATAGCAATTCAGAGAATAACTATCAATATTAAAACAAGTGCCTGGTAAATTTTATTAAAAAGCCACCAACATTAACCAGCTGTAGGAAAGTTTGAAATATTAATGTTGGGAAAAATGAATAAATAAAATCATACGCGATCTCTGCGGCGAGTGTGATGCCAGTTTTTGCTGGCTTGGTACGGGTGTGGAAGATGGCCTGGTGGGAGGTGCGCAGGATGGCCAGGGGGGAGGTGCAGAGGGTGGCCAGGGGGCAGGAGAGCTGGGTGGCCAGGGGGGAGATGAGCTGGGTGGCCAGGCGGCAAGTGGCCCTGGTGGCCAGGCTGAACCGAGGACAGGTAACTGGAGCCGGAGACATACATGGACGGATGAGTGCCGCTCACCATGCCCTGTGGGGGAGAGTTGAGGGTCATAACTGCCAAGAGGACAGTGGTTGCTTCTAAGAAATGTCCAGATTTATATAACAGATTTTAGTCAAACATTTACACAAAATATCAATTACAAATCAGATTTAAAATTAGATGCTAATATCTTTATATTCCACAGTCTCTGCAGAACAATGAATTTTTCTAACTCAGGAGATACAGAATCATAAGCCCTATAAATATGTTTCAAGCCTTATACATTTCAACCCTACCTTGGATGACAAAGGCAATGGCCGAGGCTGAGCGCCAGGCCGTCTGCCTGAGGGTGACTTGGGTCGAGGGGATCCGGGGGAGCGAGCAGGCGTGTCGTTGTTGCTGTCCTGCCACACTCGAGAGACATGCTCATCTGTGGCAAAGAAGATAAGCATTTTGTGGCCTTTCAAAAGTTTTACTTTTCTTTTTAATCTACTCAAAGTATAACTTGCCTCTGAATGGCCATATTTAACTTTACAAAAACACCTCCCATTTTGGGAAAAAAGAAATTTCTTACCCATATACTGGGAATGTTGTAGATTGGACCTCCTCTCACTCACCTAATATAGACTGGCAAGGATCTACATCATCTAGAGGAATCTTCTGATTAAGTTTATCCAAGAGAAGCGAAGGAGGAAGACTGTTGAAGGCGTGTTGTCTGCGGCACTCGTCTGACACATTGTCCCCCTGCAGAAGTAAAGCATATCTGAGGCTTCCATATTCATAGCTATGATGATAAAAAAACAACAAAACCACCTAACTTGTATCCAGTAGCTAGTGATAATAGTGAACAAAACTGTATTAAAAAGTGCTGTGTGTGCTCTTGCTCAAAAGAGAGCCATAGTGGAGAGAGAACCTACCTCCTGGATCTTCTTGAAGGACTGCTGCACCTTCTCTTGTGACTCACGGTCTCTCTTGACCTTCTCCAGCCGTTCAATAAGAAGTGCAGCAAACTCAGGCGGCTTGAGGTTGGGCACGGACTCATGGCGCAGGCGGTGCGTGCGGGGGACAAAGGGCACGCCACCATGGAGAATCCCACCCCCACCCCCTCCTGCACTGCTAGGGAAGCTGCCCCCTGTGGCTGCACTCAGGGCTAGCTCACGATTCTGGCGGGCATTCTCGCGCATCTTGTGGTACTGTCTCTTGAGGTATTTTGGGTTGATGTTACGACCAAACCCAACTGACATTCCATCACTGCAAGGAGGATCTCCCTTAGTTTTATCAATAGTGGAATAATCTGCCTCAAGCCTTGGGATAATCTCAAAGTACATAAACACCTGTCAAGCACATCAGTGCAATGACACCAGTCAAACATATTCAGCAAATGTAAGCAAATATAAATTTTAGCAACTGCTCCCTCTTATCTCTTTTCTTTCTCTAAGAAACACACACACATACATACACACACACACACACACACACACACACACTTAAATATAAACAGCAAAAAGGTCTTTGTTGTCATCAATACTACATTACACACTAAGACTGATCATACTTTCAAACAAGTTTGTGAACTTAGTAAAACAACAAAATAAGAAATAATGAAGTGGAAATCTTTATCTATGGTACTATGATACATCAGTACAAAAACAATAAACCCTAAAAGGTTGGTACAAAGTGTCAACATCTGCATTACCTTAAGTATGATCAAGAAATTACTCAAAGTAAATAAAAAGAAAATTCACAGCAGAGTAACAATGTGAAATACAGTAACACTGGGGCATACATCACATATTTAATCAATCTGGTATAAAGTATTCTATTAAACTAATTAACACCGAAAAGGATAAGTAAATGGACCATCTGCTATATAATATAACTACCATCTATGTAATCAAACATGCAATCAGTCACATACAAGCTGCAGCATGAGTGAATGGAAGTACGGGAACAAATGCGACAAAAGTACTCACACAGAGGAATCAGTGCATGACATCGTGTCATCGGTGAGTGCATCAGAACTTAGACTTTGAAGCTCTGAGTCCAGTCTGCTGGACACATGTGCCGAGGCATACACTGCGTGGTAGGGGTTGACACCACCCCCAACACACCCGCTGCTGCCATGCAAATATTGCCTAGAACACAAATATATAAAGAAAAAACTGAAAAGGTACTTAAACAAAAATTCTTCAGTGTGACTCAAAAAAAAGCAAAGAAAAGAAAAAAATTGCTGAATAAAAAAATAAATAAAAATAAAAATAAACAAAAATAGGGAAAGGAGGAGAGGACAGGACTGAATTTAAGAAAATCTTTAAAGCAATTATGAAAATGCCTTTTATGCAATACAAGACACAGCCAACTATCATGAATGGGAATCAACAAGAAGCAAAACTAAGGACAAACATAAAATATGTACAGAAAAAGTGAAGTGCACTGGTCAGAACACAAGGAACTTGCCCCAAACTTACCTTGCAGTCATGCATGACCAATAATGACTTTTCTCTCTATGGAAAACAATGCAAGAGACCAAAATTTGACATCACTTCCTATCAATTTAGAATTTGGGATATATATTTAGTTATTCCTAATATCAACAATGCAATATGGAGTCTTTGGGCATTTGTGAAATGTTTCTCAAGAGAGAACAGGGAAAAACATTAACTCTGTTATCTTCATTTGTCATTACATTAAAAACTGCAAAACAGAAAGCACATACTTACCTTCCATTAGTAATTAAAGCTATTTATGGCAGTTTGAAACATGCAACAGGTAAACAAGGTCATGCATGTATTGTTAATGGTTTTAAGCAGTCATCATCATCTACCATGCAACATGCTGGATAACTCATCATCCAAAAATCTTTTTCTCTGAATGAACACCCACACACACACTAATAATATCATTCATAAACTGGAGCATTTGAAACAAAGGAATGTCTCAGGTGAATTAAACGTAACGTTCACATTGTATTTATTTTCATTCAGACAGATAATTCTATATATTTATACATGTAAATATGAGTATACATGTATAGTGTATGTGTGTATATCTATACCTATATCTATCTATCAATATATAAATACATACATGAATATATCTACATATATCTATCTATCCCCTCTCCCAAACACACAAAGAAAGATAAAGGGGGAGAGTGTGAGAGGCGGGAAGAAGAAAAAGAGGAAAAGAGAGAAAGGGGGAAAGAAAAAGATAAAAAGAAGAGAGAGGGAGAGAGAGAAATAAGAGAGAGAGAGAGAGAGAGAGAGAGAGAGAGAGAGAGAGAGAGAGAGAGAGAGAGAGAGAGAGAGGGGGAGAGGGAGAGAGAGAGAGAAAGATTAAAAGAGAAAGAGAGAGAGAAAGAGAAAGGGATAAAGAGAGAGAGAGAGATTGAAAGACAAAGAGGGAGAAGAGAAGAGAAGAGAAGAGAAGAGAAAAGAGAAGAGAGAGAGGGAAAGTAAAGACATGCACACTCACCCCCCCCCATTTACAGACAAAGACAGGTACAGACACACAGACACAATTAGCTCTTCGCATCTTTTGATTGATCATATTCAACCAACAACAGACAGGAAAGAAAGAAAAAAAAAAGATGGAAAGAAAGAAAGAAAGAAAAATAAATAAATAAAATAAGTTTTTGTTTGAGCATTGTTCATCAATTACTATATTTTCTATATTCATAGTTATCATTTCTGTATACACTCATACAGCATTCTTGTTATATTCTATACATTTTCCATTCAGATCATTAAATGAAAGAAAGGAAAATCTTTGCTGTTGCTGATTTGTATTATGCTTTTTGGCCTACAAGGGTTCCAAATGTATCAAATGTGTTCAAAATAAAACCTGTGTGTATGGAGGCCACAAGCTGAAGGTATGAGACTTGGTGACAACTCTTGACTAGCCTTAGGCATTATGATGAAATGTTACTCTTGACTAGCCTTAGGCATTATGGTGAAATTAACATAAGTTATTACAAAGACCAATGTAAAAATGTCATTTCTGTGCCAATATTAGGCTTAACTATTTAATGATGTTTTCTATAACCTGGCTAAATTCAGATTCACTCTATAGAAGTGAGTATGAATTTTCCATGTCATAAAAGCAAACAGGAATACCATATGTGAATGTAGCTCCTGGGGACATCAGGCATGTCCTGCATAAGAAGTCCCAATATAGATTATCTGATTGCCCCCTGACATGCATTTTTTTCTCTTTTTTATGGTTCCATTAGTCTGTATCTCTTTCCACTTTTCATTTCCTCCTCTTTCTTTTCTTTTCTCCAATCTTCCCTTTCAGTCCCTCCTCCAAAATCTGCCTCAGAATTTTAACTAAACTTGGAATAATTTTTCAAACACAATGACAAAAAAGAAAAGAAAAGATCTTTTGAGAAGCTGACAATACTGCTGCACGGCAAGAGTTTTGTGCAAATGATATTGAGAATATAGAAAAATATGCAAGCATTAGTACAGGCTATACTGGAAATCCAGTTAGGATCTGAAGAAGTTACAGGTCAAGACCATGTACTCGGCAACAAATTGTAACTGGTTATTTACACAGCACTTACATATTAGAAGAACAATGTTTTAAAGTGCACAGGACACATCTTTGTTCTATCCAAGTAATGCACCAATACATACATATCAGCATGGACACACGCAATATAAATTCACACAATCATATTCTCTCTCTCTCTGTCACCTCCCCCTCCCTCTCTCTCTCTCCTAAAAGGTCACTATGACTAAACCGGACAGTGAGCATTATATTTTCTATATGTATTGAATAGTACTTTAAATATTCTGTAGTTTCTCCTATGTTTTTCATAAAAAAATTATTTAAACCTTTGCCGCCGGATGGCATGTATGTACATGCCATGGCATGCCTGGATTATATTCCGGGTGGCATGTGTATACATGCCATGGTGAGCCAGTCCCATTTTCCGGGGGCATGAACGATCATGTCAGGGTGCCAACACGATCTCCCAGCAGCAGGGCCCGGGCTACTATGAATACAGCCCAGGAGAGAGGGCTTTCATATCATGAAACCACCCAGTGCAAATGGGTTAAATTTGAGTGACTGTATATATAAATCATTACATGTATAGCTTTTCTTAAAGTAATTTGTTCTACATCCAAAGGGAACTCACAAGCCAGAATTTGGAAATGTTAAATCATCAGATACAGCCTTTACATCTACTGAACCACATCATTATACATGTATCTCATGACTTAACCAATCACAAAAATAAGGTAAAAATCTTTCAAAATTTATACTTTCCTTGCCAGGATATGGAGAAGGTTAATTAACAGGTTAAACTAGCCTATTCAACATGGTGGAGAGAAAAAAGTTGCTGTTCTGAGAAAAGGTGTCCTGTACAAAGGTCTCCTAAAACATGTCTAATAAATGTCAATTTACTGAAGTTCTAATGGTGAATCCATTCACAAATATTTACAAGGAATATATTTTTGACACTATGACAATTCTTTTTACTGGTTCTCTTTGGAAGCTTTTAAAACTGAACTATAATGCATAGCATTCTGGTGTTTTAACATTTGAGTTTTCTTTGTGAAAGACATCAGTAAGAATGAATAATTACTGGACAATAAGAATTTAATGATATTCTAATGATACAATCTTTTATGGGGATCATTCCTGGTGAAGGGTTAGCCACACACACACAGACACACACACACACACATATCACATATATATTTTAAATATATATGGAATAAAAAACCCGCACTACATAAACTAGATTTATTGAAAATGAGACTACAGTTTTGAAATCCACCTGGATTCCATCCTCAGGTCTGGCGAGGAAAGGAAAAGAGAGAGAGGAGAGGCAACGTGGTAACACGGGGCAGGGAGGGACAGACGAACGGAAGCAGAGAGAGGTCACATCAGGTCGGAGAATTGGGCGGACTATGCGCCGGGTGGATGGCATATGGGAGAAGGCAGAGGATGTGGGAAACAAGGAGACTATTGACAGAAGAAGTAGAAGTAGAAGAGAAGAGAAGAAGAAGAAGAAGAAGAAAAGCTGCTGTTCAAGTTGAAATTAGGCAGCAGCTTTATTAGGGAGGATTCTACCAGTCTGCGGGCGTGGACATCAGCAGAAGGAAAGACAATCTGTGCTGTTGACCAGTCCATCTGATGGCCAGTGTCCCATATATATATATATATATATATATATATATATATATATATATTAATATATATATATATATATCATATACATATACATATACATATAACAATATACATATACATATACGTATATACATATACTATATACATATATACATAATATCATACATAATATATACACATAACATATACATACATATACACAACATATATACTAATATATACATACTAACAATATCAAAAATTTAATGATATTACCTAATATATTGATATTATAACGAAAATTTATATATATTAGAACTATATATGTATATAAATCAATAAATAAATATAGACCATAATACTTATATAATATATTGACAAAATATCCATAATATATACATATATATTATATTACATATTACAATATATCATATATCATATATATATAATATTATATTAATATCTTTAATGAAATATAATAATATATATATTATAGTATATAATATATACTATCATATGTATATATGTAATATAATGTATAACTATATAATAACGATTTATATATATACTATACAATAGATCATTAAATATAAATATATAGTTATATCTGCATTTAAATTAGATAGTTATATATATATATTAGATACAAATAATGATTATCAGTTGATACATAGTATTAGTACATAAGTTACATAGCAATATGCAATAGTCTGATTAATTATAGATTACTACATAATATATATATATATATATATATATATATCATATATATATATATATACTAATATATATATATATATATATATAATATATATATATATATAATATATATATCTATATATATATATATATACTATATATACACACACACACACACACACACACACACACACACACACACACACACACACACACACACACACACACACACACACACACACACACACACACACACACACACACACACACACACACACACACACACACACACACACCTCTCTAACTGTATTACCTGAATTCTTGAATCAAACGGAATGATATTCCTTTAGAACGTTTGAAAATCAATAAAAATTGCCCTAAAGCTTATTTTCTGACACAATTCCATATATCTTTCATAGTGCACACCAACATGCATTTCACTTTGTAAATTTTAATGATTCCTTTATGAAAAATAATTAGTATTTAGTAAATATATACACACATGTAATGGTGAAAACACTGTCAAGACTGCTCTACGGTTCTATATGTACACAAGTGAAGATCTGAATCTGAAAAGTGGGTTAGTTTTCTGCTTTAGATTTAGATGTTAATAATTTTCAGCTACCAAATGGAATGTATCAGGGGTGATACATAGGGTACTGGTGCAGTGACATGAAAGTGACAGCCAACCTACCCAGCAAAGGCCTCAGGTCTTCTTCTCTCTGCCGCCGCCCTCTGTTTGACTGTGGCAGCTAAGGCTCCCTGTGTGAGGCGGATGTGCCCTGTGGCAGCTGTGCCTTCAAACTCACAGTCCTCATGCAAGGTGGGCAAGACGCCCCCCGTCCCTGCCCCAGACCCTCCATTTCCTGGGCTACCAGGGGATGGGGTATGGGGGGAGTCGGTGCCTGCCCCGCCTGCCTGCTGTGAGGCAGCATCTAGGTACAAAAGGTAGCGCTCGCTTTTTAAGAAACTTGGATACGTGCTGCGTGCAATTTCTTCTTCCACCTGCAAGTATATACACTAAAGATTAGTACCTTAAAAGAGTAATGGTATCACATGATATGTTGTCTTCCTACAAAACTCCTTTGACAATTTTCCATTCTATAATTTGATCAAGAAAAAAAAAAGGAAGGAAGGAAGTAAGTCATCCTGTACAATACTACTACTATGTAATAACAGTAAAATAATCCATTTGAAGGTATAAAATTCATTTATACAATGAGGAATAAAATATCAGTAACCAAAAGACTAGATACTACCATGACGCCAACCAAAGTCCCAAATAACTCCTTCAGCCAAGCACTTACTTCTCTCTGGGCATCGTCAAAAATATTCCGGTCAATGCTGCGAGCATTTATGCGGTCATTGACAATCTTGTAGGTCTTTTCAGAGACCCTAACGACGAAGTTTCGAATAAAGCGCTTCCAAATGATGGTGACAAGTTGGGAAGGATCCTGTGTGGATTTCCTGAGGCCATTGCAGGCGAACCAGAAGTGGAGCGACTCACAAGAGCCACACTCCTCCTTCAAGAACTCCTGGAATAGCTGCACTCCCTGGGAATCTTCTAGAAGCTGTGGCAGTGAGTACGACCAGCGGATGACGGGTGGGGTGGAGCCTCCTTCCCCCCCACCAAAACAGGGTGAACCTCCCTCCACAGAGCCCCCCGCCAACGCTGGCCCATCACCCCCGCCTTCACCTGAAACACATATTTCAAAACATTGTATCCTCCATGGAGAGATATCTGAAAGAGATTTCACATATGCAATGAATGCTAAGAAATACATGCAAACTATAAAAATTAATTAAAATTGTTATAATCAAACAAACCCTTTTTGGATATGCATAATGCACTTTTCCCCACAGTTTTCAATTAATTCAGGCAAAGTGTTGCTAACCTGGACAAGGAGAGTGGATGGGGAGTGGGGCTTCAGGAGAGAGACACTGGCCAGGCTTGCCCCAGTCCTCCAGGCTCTCCTTGGCCCACTCCCCGTGGTGGAAGTGGTGCTGCCCCGGGACGTCCTCACCACCTGGCACAGGCGGCCGAGGGTCCAGGCGGCCACAAGTCTCAGCTCCTCCAACTGTCTCCCCCTCAATGCTGTAATGCAAAGAAAGCATTGTTTTATTTCATGGAGGTTTAAAGAGTATGGCTATGACACACATCAAAAGAGTTTGTGCTCAGGGAAAAACAAATCCCCCCCCCCCTTTTTTTTTAATAGAATGTTGAACTAGTAGCATCAATGGCACAGTGATGACTATAGCATAATAAACAGTAAGACCAAAAGTTACCTGTGTTGTGATTGAGGGGTTTTCTGCGGAGAGTGAGCCAAGGTTTGGGGTCCGCCTGTTTGGTCCCCAGCCGGCCCCCCAGGCTGGACTCCTGGGGGGGGTTCGGGGGAGGTGCTGCTCATCTGGCCAACACCTCTGTGCTGGTGCCACAGGTGCTGCTGCTGCTGCTGCTGCACTCTCTCGCTTCACACCACCAGCACACCATCCCGACGCCTCAAACCTATAGCAAGTGTAACACAATTCCCTTTGAAGACATGAAAAATTGCACAAAATCTTTGTATGTACATCATACTACTCAATAACAACACTAGCACTTTCGATGAATTACAGTTCACAAAATAATTTACAAGT
>NC_051403.1:30090590-30100590 GCF_015228065.2 Penaeus monodon
GAATAGCCTAGGCATTATGTGAAATTAACATAAGTTATTAACAAAGGGACAATGTAAAAATGTCATGTTTTCCCCTGTTCAATATTAGGCTTAACATTAATGATGTTTTTCTATAACCTGCTAAATTTCAGATTCACTAAGAAGTGAGTATGAATTTAGCCATGTTTCATAAAAGCAAACAGGAATACCATATGTGATGAGTCTTTTCTTACTGGGGACATCAGGAAGTCCTGCATAAGAAGTCCCACTATAGATTATCTGATTGCCCCCTGACAGCATTTTTTTCTCTTTTTTATGGTTCCATTAGTCTGATCTCTTTCCACTTGTCATTCTCCCCTTCTTTTCTTTTCTCCAATCTTCCCTTTCAGTCCCTCCTCAAAAATCTGCCTCGAATTTTTAACTAAACCTTGGAATAATTTTTCAAACACAATGACAAAAAAAGAAAAGGAAAAGATCTTTTGAGAAGCTGACAATACTGCTGCACGCAGAGTTTTTTGTGCAAAATGAGATTGAGAATATAGAAAAATATGCAAGCATTAGTACAGGCTATACTGGAAATCCCAGTCAGGATCTTGAAGAAGTACAGGTCAAGACCATGTACTGGCAACAAATTGTAACTGGTTATTTACACAGCACTTACATATTAGAAGAACAATGTTTTAAAGTGCACAGTACACCATCTTTGCTATCAAAGTAATGCACAATAATACATATCAGCAATGGACCACATGCAATATAAATTCACACAATCATATTCTCTCTCTCTCTCTCTCTCTCTCCTCTCTCTCTCACCTCCCCCCCCTCTCTCTCTCTCCTAAAAGGTCACTATGACTAAATTGGACAGTGAGCATTATATTTTCTATATGTATTGACATAGTACTTTAAATATCGGTAGTTTACTTACTAGTTTTTCATAAAAAATTATTAAACCTTGCCGCGGATGGCTGTATGTACATGCCAAGGCATGCCTGGATTATATTCCGGGTGGCATGTTGTATACATGCCAGGTGAGACAGTCACATTTTCCGGGGCATGTACGATCATGTACACGCCAGGTGGCCAACACGATCTCCCAGCAGCAGGGCCAGGGCTACTATTGCAATACAGCCCAGGAGAGAGGGCTTTAATATCATGAAACCACCCAGTGCAAAGGTTAAAGTTAGTGACTGTATATATAAATCATGACAGTATAGCTTTTTCTTAAAAGTAATTTGTTACATCCAAAGGGAACCACAGCCGAATTTGAAATGTTAAATCATCAGATACAGCCTTACATCTACTGACCACATCATTATACATGTATCTAATGGACAACCAATCACAAAAATAACGGTAAAAAATCTTCAAATTATACTTCTTTGCCAGGATATGGAGAAGGTGTAATTAACAGGTTAAACTAGCCTATCAACATTTTGGAGAGAAAAAAGTTGCTGTTCTGAGAAAAGGTGCCGTACAAAGGCTCTCCTAAAACATGTCTAATAAATGTCAATTTATGAAGTTCTAATGGTGAACCATTCACAAATATTACAAGAGATATATTTTGACACTATGACAATTTCTTTTTACTGGTTCTCTTTGGAAGCTTTTAAAACTGAAATATAAAGCATAGCATGCTGGGGTTTTAACATTTTGAGTTTTCTTGTTGAAAGACATCAATAGAATGAATAATTACGGACATAAGAATTAATGGATATTCTCATGATACAATCTTTTTATGGTGATCATTCCTGGTGAAGGTTAAAACCACACACACACAGGACCACCACAGACACACAGGACACACAGACACACAGACACACACACACAAACCAACACCACACACCACCAACATTACATATATATTTTACATATTATGGAATAAAAACGCACACATCAACTAGATTATGAAAAATGAGACTACAGTTTGAAATCCCCTGGATCCATCTCAGTCTGGCGCGGAAAGGGAAAGGAGGGGCTATAAAAGAGAGAGAGGAGTAGAGGCAAAGTGAGTAACCCGGGCAGGGAGGGACAGACGAACGGAAGCAGCGGGAGGCAATTCAGGTCGGAGAATTGGGCGGACATGCGCCGGGTGGATGGCATATGGGAGAAGGCAGAGGATGTGGGAAAACAAGAGACTATTGAAAGAAGAAGTAGAAGTAGAAGTAGAAGTAGGAAGAAGAAGAAGCGTAAGAAAAGGCTGCGTTCAAGTTGAAATTAGGCAGCAGCTTTATTAGGAGGATTCTACCAGTCTGCGGCGCGTGGACATCAGCAGAAGGAAAGACATCTGTGCGGTGACCAGTCCATCTGATGGCAGTGTTCCCATATATATATAATATATATATATATATATATATATATATATATAATATATATATATAACATATATCATATACAGATAAATATACATATAATATACATATATAGTATACATAGTACATATACTATACATACACATACACATACACATACAACATACACATACACATACACATACACATACACACACACACACACACACACACACACACACACAAAACACACACAAACACACACTCTCTACTGTATTACCGAATATGGAATCCAACGAAATGATATCCTTTAGAACGTGAAATCAATAAAAATTGCCTAACGCTTAATTTTCTGACAAAAATTCCATACATCTTCATAGTGCCACCAACATGCATCTTCACTTTGTAAATTTAATGATTCTTTATGAAAAAATAATTAGTATTTAGTCAATATATACACACAATGTAATGGTGAAAACACTGTAAAGACTGCTCTACGGTTCTATATGTACACAAGTGAAGATCTGAATCTGAAAAGTGGGTTAGCTTCTGCTTTAGATTTAGATGTTAATAATTTTCAGCTACCAAATGGAATGTATCAGGGGTGAACATAGGGTAATGGGGCAGTGACATGAAGTGACAGCCAAACATACCCAGCAAAAGGGCCTCAGGTCTTCTGCTCTGAGTGCCGCCGCCTCTGTTTGGACTGTGGCAGCTAAGGCTCCCTGTGTGAGGCGGATGTGCCCTGTGGCAGCTGTGCCTTCAAATCACAGTCCTTCAATGCATAGGTGGGCAAGACGCCCCCCGTCCCGGCCCCAGACCTCCATTTTCCTGGCTACCAGGGATGGGGTATTGGGGGGAGTCGGTGCCTGCGCCGTCCTGCCTGCTGTGAGGCAGCATCTAGGTACAAAAGGTAGCGACGCTTTTAAGAAAACTGGATACGTGCTGCGTGCAATTTCTTCTTCCACTGGCAAGAGACCTACGTAACGATTATACCTAAAAAGAGTAATGTATCACATGGTAGTTGTCTTCCTACAAAAATTCTTTGACAATTTCCATCTATAATTTGATCAAGAAAAAAAAAAGGAAGGATAGGAAGTAAGTCACGTACAATACTACTACTATGTAATAACAGTAAAATAATCCATGTGAAGGTATATAATCATTTATACAATGAGAATAAATTCAGTAAACAAAAGACAGATACTACCATGACGCCAACCAAAGTCCCAAATAACTCCTTCAGCCAAGCACTTACTTCTCTCTGGGCATCGTCAAAATATTCCGGTCAATGCTGAGAGCATTTATGCGGTCATGACAATCTTGTAGGTCTTTTCAGAGACCCTAACGACGAAGTTTCGAATAAAGCGCTTCCAATGATGGGACAAGTTGGGAAGGACCTGTGTGGATTTCCTGAGGCCATTGCAGGCGAACCAGAAGGGAGGAGGGATCACAAGAGCCAACACTCCCTCCTTCAAGAACTCCTGGAATAGCTGCACTCCCGGGCATCTTCTAGAAGCTGGGGCTAGTGAGTACGACAGCGGATGACGGGCGGGGTGGAGCCTCCTTCCCCCCACCAAAACAGGGTAACCTCCTCCAAAGAGCCCCCCGCCAACGATGGACCATCACACCGCCGTCACCTGAAACACATATTTCAAAAACATTGTAGCATCCATGGAGAGCCGGGAATCTGAAGAGAGTTCAAATATGACAATGATGCTAGAAATAACATGAAAAACTATAAAAATTAATTTAAAATTGTTATAATCAACAAACCCTTTTTGGATATGCATAATGCACTTTTCCCACGTTTTTCAATAATTCAGGCAAAGTGTTGAACCGGTACAGGGAGAGTGGATGGGGAGTGGGCTTCAGGAAGAGAGACACTGGACAGGCGGCCCCAGTCCTCCAGGCTCCCTTGGACCACTCCCCGTGGGGAAGTGTGCTGTCCCCGGGACGTCCTCACCACCTGGCACAGGCGGCCGAGGTTCCAGGCGGAGGCCACAAGTCTCAGCTCTCCAAACTGTCTCCCCTCAATGCTGTAATGCCAAAGAAAGCATGGTTTATTTCATGGGGTTTAAAGAGTTATGGGGCTATGACACACATCAAAGAGTTTTGTGCTCAGGGAAAAACAAAGTCCCCCCCCCCCTTTTTTTTTAATAGAATGTTGAAATTTTTGTAGCATCAATGGTCACCAGTGATGACTATAGCATAATAAACAAGGTAAGACCAAAAGTTACCTGTGTTGTGATTGAGGGGTTTTCTGCGGAGAGTGAGCAAAGGTTTGTGGGTCCGCCTGTTTGTCCCAGCGGCCCCCAGGCTGGACTTCCTGGGGGGAGTGCGGGGGAGGTGCTGCTCATCTGGCCAACACCTCTGTGCTGCGTGCACAGGTGCTGCTGCTGCTGCTGCGCACTCCTCTCGCTTCACACCACAGGCACACCATCCCGACGCCTCAAAACCTATAGCAAGTGTAACACAATTCCTTTTGAAGACATGAAAAAAAATTGCACAAAATCTTTGTATGTACATCATACTACTCAATAAACAAGCACTTGATGACAAAACACAGAAAAATTAACTCTCTACAAGAAAGATGCTTGAATTTACAGTTCTACAAAATGGAATATTACAGGTAATGGCATCATAAGAAGGACATGTTTGAATGCAGTAACTAGGTTTCCAGAAACAAATGAATAATCTATTCTATACCCCATCCTGCAAACCTTTATAATGTCAGAAAAATGCTACATTCCCTTTTCTCATTGAGTATTTTACATGAAACAGGAAACCTTGTATGCTTCAAGTCCTGATTTAGAAAAAAAAAAGTGCTTCTTAAAGTATCTATATTGCTATTGGTGTACTGCGGTGCACAAAACAATTGCTGGTGTGAGAACAAATATGGTAAAGTGCTTGGTAATCATTGTAGAAACATTATAAAAAAAAAAAAAAAAAAAAAAAAAAAAAAAAAAAAAAAATGACTTACAGGGCAAAGGGTAAAGGGAAAAGGACACTATACATATTTCCTTTTTCTCTTCACTAGCCTCACGTAGACACACAAATGGGAAATCCTTCTGACAAGCCTCTTCTTCTGGGGGCAAGAGCTGGGTTGTGACTTGCGAGAACTCCAATCCCAGAAAAGTGCAAAGGGAGGATGCAGTTTACACTTCCTCTGGCAGTTGTATTGACCAAGCAAAAATGTTAGCACAGTCAGCAAGGCATATAGGGAGTAAGATCTATATATAAGAGGCATACTATCCAGAAAGGTTGTTTTTTTTTTTTTCTTTTTTTTTTCTTTTTTTTTCTTTAGCAAGGTATATGATACAGTATTTATATAATCTAAAAAGCCAAATGGAGTTTGCATGAAAACTAACTGAGAACTATGGTTCCATAAAAGTTATACAGGAAGGCACACAATAAGTAACTGACAAAAAGCTTTATTTGTAGCAGAGCATTCCTGAAGGAATTAAGGGTAAAGAACAGGAATCACCAAATATAAAGAAGTTCTACAAAACTAGAACAAGGAAAAGTTTCTATGCAAATGAATAGCTACTGACACCAGAAAATTTTGTAGAGCAGCTTCGCATGAAAAAGAAGGAAAGAAACCACACACACACATACACTATACAATATATAGCTAAATATCTATCTATCTATATATATCTACACACACACACACACACACACACACACACACACAACTCAAACACCACACACACACACACACACACCACTCACACACCACACAAACACACCACACACTTAACACACACACACTCACTCACACAACACACACACACACACACCACACACACACACACACAACACACACACACACACACCACACACACACACCACACACTCTCCCTCTCTCTCCCTCTCTCTCTCCTCCCTCTCTCTCTCTCTCTCTCTCTCTCTCTCTCACACGCACACTTACTTTTTATCCATTGCAAATACATATTGGAAAATGAACAGGAAGGACTACGCATCTTATAACGTCCCTGTAGTGTTTCTTGTGAAATTGTCACATACAGATGGCTCAACATGTGCTAGCCAGCAGGTCTCCAGGGCCTACTACTGTTACTATTCTTACTGATCTGATGATTCAATGTTATTAAAGTCTTGTAACATTAAAGACAATGAATAATACAAAATTATGCAAAATGGGTAAAACAGGTGAGATAGTAGACTAATACTGACTCCTTGGTGACTAAGCATTTGCAGAGCCATTATGTGTAAATACAAAAAATGAACTAAATTACGGGGGATATGGGATATGGCATGCATCCTTGTCATCTGTGTCAATTGCGTTAACGTGATGCTGAGAGAAAAGTGAAGTGCTCACTGTAGTTTCTTTGTGAAATGTGTTTACAGGTTGATGGATCAAGAAAAGCTTATCATCAAAGATTGTTAACAGGACTCCCTAATTTCCCATTCATAGTTTCAGGAAATTAGATTTCAATGCACCAGGAACTTGTAATACTCACAGTATCTTTATTTTGCAAAATGTCTTTATGCATAGATGGTTTTACTGACTCGAGGAGAGTTCCCCTCTCCTTCAGTTTTTAGATTTTTTTTCTAATGCTATTACTACTGATGCTGTTATTATTATAATATATTACATTGTGAAATATCATGAGCGTTATGTTAAAAAGAATGATGGTAATATAAAATTTAAAAACAAACAAACAATATTTCTTAAAATCATGAAAAACGGTAAACAGATGAGACAGGTAGGACTAGCGATTGACTCTTGGTTGACTAAGTACTTATAAAGCTTTCTAAGTGCAAATATAATTAATAAAGTAAACTCACACTGAGTATGGCATGCATGCATATGTCATCCCCATCAGCACTGGCATAAGTAAATCATGCACAGATAAACATGATAACTTTAAACTTATATAAAAGAGCAACTAACAAAATACTTTTGTAAGTCAGCAAGACTGATAAAACACAAAATAGATGGGTAACTTGAAAAATATTATGGCAGCTACATGCTTAAGGATGGCATGCAGGATAAGATTAACAAATGCAAAAAGCAAGACAAGCAAAGGGAGCAGTCATTCAGCAGTTAGCCTACTCCCTTACACAACTGTTAGACAGGTGACCTTCACAGCTGCAGAGAGACGTTAGCAAAGGTTCGCCAGAGTTTGCTAAACTGCAAATCAATGCCTACCCAAGCCAGCTAAAGACCTCAAGACATAACAAACAATAGCCACTCAACAGCTAGTTCCAAAAATTCCTCCATGAGTGCCCTAGGCTCACATCCAATATCATTATCACACGTGTCCAAATCAGAAGACAGCCTTCCCAGCATAAGATGACATCATGAAAGTATGGAAACCAAGAACCAAATGATAACTATGAAGCAATATGATACTGCTATGAGGTTCTCCAGATCTGCTCCAAGTGATGATCAAATAGAAAAAATGGTGAATCCCAGAAGACTAATAATCATGCCTGTGTAAATATGATATATTTGTGCTTCTATTTCCCTATGTAGTACTATATTTCAAAGAAAATTATATGTACACACATGTGCATCCTCAGTAAAGATGTACACTCACACATAAACAGACTTTGATCTTTTGACTCTGAAATATTTATTCATATATTTATATATGGGTACACACATGGACACACACACACAATATATATAAATATATATATATATTATATACACACACACACACACACACACACACACACACGCACACACCCGCACACAAACCACCCATACATACACCCTTATACAACAAACCAAACACCCCCCCAACACAACAACACACAACACACACACAACACACACCACACCACACACACACACACATATATATATAATATATATAATATATATAGTATATAATAATTATATATATACTACACCCATATATATATATAATATATATGTGTGTGCATTGTGTGTGTGTTGGGTGGTGTGTGTGTGGTGTGTGTGTTTGTGTGTGTTTGGACGTATATGTAGTATGAGGTATGTATGTATGTAGTATGTAGGTATGTATCGGTATGTATGTATGTATGTATATATATTATATAATAGATATATATATATATATATATATATATATAATATAATATATATGTGTGTGTTGTGTGTGTGTGGTGTGTGTGTGTGTGTGTGTGTCTGTGTGTGTGTGTGTGTGTGTGCGGTGTTTTGTGTTGTGTGGTGTGTGTGTGTGTGCGTGTGGATGTGTGTGCGTGTGTATGTGTATGTGTATGTGATGGTGTGTAGGGTGTGTGTTTTGTGTGTGTGTGTGTATATATTATATATATATATATATATATATATATATTATATATATATATATATATATTATAAAATACATACATACACACACACACACACACACACACACACACACACATATATATATATAGATATATAATATATATAATACTATATATATAGATATATATATATATATAATAGATATAGATGTATGTATGTATGTATGTATATATGATATATATAATGCTATGTATGTAGTATGTATGTATGTATTTATGTGTGTGTTATGTGATGTATGTATGTATGTAGTATATATATATATATAATATATATATATATATATATAATTATATATATATATATATTATATATATATGTATAGTATTGTGTATGTAGTGGGTATATGGATAGGTATATGTATATGTATATGTAGATGTATATATAGAGAAGATATAATATACCAGAGACATATTACAATACATTAGAACAGATATATATAGATATATATCTATAGATACATATATATATATATACATATACATATCATATGCATATGCATATGCAATACATATATATAATATTATATATATATATATATAATATATATATAATATATAACTATATATATATGTGAGTGTGTGTGTGATGTGTGTGTGTTGTGTGTGGGTGGTGTGTGTGTGGGTGTGTGTGGGTGGGTGTGTGTGTGGGTGATAATATATGGTATATAGAATATATATAGATTATATATATATATATATAATATATTATATATAAGATAACACACACACCACAAACACCGCACAGCTAATATATACGTATGATATTAGATACACACACACACACCAACACACACACCACACTACACACACACACACCATCACACGCCACACACGCACCACACGCACACACGGCACACAGGCACACCACGCACACACGCAACACACACACATATACTATATATAGATGATAGAGAGAGAGAGAGAGAGGGAGAGAGAGAGAGAGAGAAGACAAGAGAAGAGAGAGACACAGAAGAGAGAGAGAAGAGAGAGAGGACAGAAGGAGAGAGAAGCAAGAGAGACAGACAGAAGAGAGAGATAGATAGAGGAGAGAGAGATAGAGTAGGAGAGAATATACTAGATATTATAGATATAAGATAGAGAGATAGATGATATAGGATTATGTACTAGAGATATAGAGAGAGGATAGTAGGGTATAGAGGAGAGAGATGAGATGAAGAGGATGGAGTAGAGAGATGTAGAGAAGAGTATGTAGATAAGATTCGAGAGATAGTATGGAGAGAGAGAGGAGAGATAGAGGATGGCGAGTAGTAAGCATAGAGGATGGCGGGATATATAGAGAGATACTAGTATAGAGAGAGATCGATAGAGAAAGAGAGAGAGAGAGACCACAGGAGATGGGGGGGGGGGGGGGGGGGCGGTGGGGGCGGATGGGGGGGGGGAGGAGATATACGGAGAGAGATGGTGGG
>NC_051403.1:30110903-30113403 GCF_015228065.2 Penaeus monodon
ATGTTCTCAAGTTCATAAACTTCATGCCTCAAGGGGGGAGGGGGGAAATAATAATAATAAATAAAAGGAAAAAATAAATTAAGAAAGAAAAAAATAAAAAATAAAAAAATAAAAAAATTAATAAAAACTTTGAACACAATTAAATACCACATATAATCAAAGCCTCTAGTCATCTTGACACTGTGAAAGAAAACATCGGCGTAATTGTAAATGCTAACAAAACCCAACAAGGGCGGACTGCTCGACCCACGCTCTCAAACTCTCCTCCACATCTGTGAGTCATCGTTCATTACTTTTTTTTTTTTTTTTTTTTTTTTTAAGGATCAACAATGTCCTTTAAGCTGAGTGAAATGTAATAAGATTTTGAAAATTTCCCATTATAAAACTCCTAAAGAGGAGTAAAAAGGAGTGTGGGGTGGGGTGGGGGGGTGAAGACTGAAGAAAGACCAAAAGATAGAGAGAAAAATAAAACAAAAAATGTACATGAATATCCTAAATTGTTAATAAATAATAGGATGGAAGGAAAGTATGAAAACATGGTGGAGAAATTAATGGAATAAGGAAGGAAGAAAAAGAATGTGAAAACAGTTTAGCAAACAAGGGGTCTCCTGCCTACTACCAAAACAATTATGTACAAGAAGAGCATACAATGTGGACAATGCTGCACCTGTACCAAATACCTGGCTGCCATCCCAAACCTACTAGCCCTGTCTGTCTCCTGCCACAGAGTCCTCCCGAGCAGCCCAAACAAAGGCCTAGGCTGCCTAATGGAGATAGGCAATAAGGTTCATCTTAAAAAAAGAGAGATCAAGGAACTCTCACTCCCTTCTCCTGCCAACAGTAGCCATGCCCCATGCCCAGCCACAAGGAAAAGTGCCCTAATATGTAAACATTGTGTGAGGGGTATCTCCTGCCTACCTGTTATTACCCATGACAATGGGCATCATCTTTAACCTACCTGCTTGTCTATTTGCCCCCTCCTCTACCATACCCCTAAACCAAATCCTGAGTCCCCCCCCCCCTCTCTCTCTCTCTCTCTCTCTCTCTCTCTCTCTCTCTCTCTCTCTCTCTCTCTCTCTCTCTCTCTCTCTCTCTCATTTCATTCCAAACCTTCCATTCTTCTGGCTTTTCCTTCATTTAGTCCACCCAGTTCCCCCTTTTCATCCCTCCTCCTCCCCACCTCAGCTCTTCTCCTCCTTCATCCGGCTCTTCCTCTCCCCCTATTCTCCTCCTTCCTACCCTCCCTCCCTCCCTCCCTCCCTCCATCACAAATATTCCCCCAACATCCTTCCTCCACCTCTCCACCCCCCATCCTCTTTCATTTTCCCTCGTGTGATGACACAGCTTTGTAGAGTCGCCAGAGAAAAGAGAGAGGACGAAGAAATGCTGGTACAAGGGAGGCTACATCAGAAAAGTGATGGAAAAAAAAATAGAGAGAGAGAGAGAGAGAGAGAGAGAGAGAGAGAGAGAGAGAGAGAGAGAGAGAGAGAGGGGGGGGGGTGGGGGGAGGATTTTTCATTATGGAATTTCCAAATCCATTTCTAACTCCTCTTTACTGGCATTTCATATCTTTTCCTTAACTTTTTTTTTTTTTTTTTTTTATTACAGAAAAATAGAGTGATGATGCTAGTGGTTTGAGAGTAATACCATAATTAAAAAGTTGTTGAAAGATAACAAGTTTTGTAAAGAGTTTCAAAGGCTAAATTAAAAGGAACAAATAATTTGGTTGCCAAAAAGGATAAGAAAAATCACTCACAATATTCTCTAGGATGTAGTCTGGTTGACCAATCAGAGCGAACATGTGTCGTTGGCGGGTCTAGCTCGGGTAATATCCATTGTTCCGCGCACAGACACAATGAGAGGGACCAGCTGACCCACACCCCCTTACAGGCCTGCTGCAGCCGTGTCGCACGCACGCGCTCGATGCCTCACAGATGCCGTCTCGTTGCGGATGCCAAACAACCCATGAACTACTGTGCTTCTGCTCTTCTTTCTCCCTATCCACCTGAAAGGAAAATGAAGCTTTAGTTCCACATTTCTTCCTCCCTCACTGAAAGACATAGAAAACAAGCAAAAAACTCAAAGAAGCAGGGATGAAGAAGTACAGAGAGAAGGAACAAAAATATCCACAAATTAATATTAAAAATCTGACATCCAGTCAGCCCACCCGAGCTCCCATACGTCAGCGGTGGCTATAAGGTTAAAAATCCCTTGCAAGCCAGCCAGTTGTGGGGCTTACAGCACAGCAGGGTGATATGGCAACCCCGCTGGGAGTGAGTTTTGCCGCAGTATTCACAATCTCCCTTTTTGGCCTTCCACTACAAAACTCCTCGACTCAAAAACACCATTATGGGCAAAGAAATGGTTTCTGCCTCTTACTGAAAGCCTCGCACAAAAAACCCATTATCGCCAACACAGAATAAATGCATAACGCAATTTCGTAAAAATGAGAGAAAAATCATCACAATGCAAAACAATGAAAAAAAAAAAATAAAATAAT
>NC_051403.1:30115903-30133403 GCF_015228065.2 Penaeus monodon
AACTGAGCTTATTCATAAACAATACAAAAATATGTGAAGATTTAAATCCTTTTAAATCTTTTCCTAGGTAGAACAAACTCGCATTCATAACCTTTTGTTCCGAAACTGTAAAACCATCCTCCAGGTTTCCTGTTTACGAAAAAGAAGAAAGGAAGAGGAGGGGAGGGGGAGGAAGAAACAGGAGGAGGAAGGGAGGGAGGAAAGGAAGGGCAAAGCTAGGGACAAGCAAAACAAGAGGAGGGAGACTGGGTAAGATGTGTCGTGGAGGAGAGAGGAGAGGAGAGAGAAAAGAAAAAAAGGGGAGAGGGGGGAGGGGGGGGGGGAGGGAGGGAGGGAGGGAGGGGGGAGAAGGGAAAAAGGGGGAAAAAGAGAGGAGGAGGAGAAAAAAAAGGGAGGGAGGGGAGGGAGGGAGGGAGGGGGAGGGCGGGAGAGAAGAGCGAGAGAGGAAGAGAGAGAGAGAGAAAGAGAGAGAGAAGGAGAAGGAAAAGAGGAGAGAAAAAGAGAGGAGAGGGGAGGGATAAAGGGGGAGAGAGAAAGAGAGAAGAGAGGGAGAGAGGAGGGAAAAAAAGGGGAGAGATGAGAAGAGGAAGAAGAGAGAAAAGGGGGAAAGAGGAGAGAAGGGGAGGAGAAAGAGAGAAGAGAGGGAAAGAAGAAAAAGAGGGAGAAAAAGAAGAGGGGAAGAGGGAAGAGAGAAGAGAGAAAGGGGGAGGGGAGGAGAGGGGGAAGAGAGAGAAAAGAGAGAGAGAAGAGGAGAGAGAGAGAGAGGAGGGGGAGAGAGAGAGAGAGAGAGAGAGAGAGAGAGAGAGAGAGGAGAGAAGAGAGGGGAGGAGAGAGAGGAGAGGGGAGGAGAGGAGGAGGAAAAGAGGGGAGGAGAGAGAGAGAGAGAGAGAGAGAGAGAGAGAGAGGGAGAGAGAGAAGAGGGAGAGAAGAGAGAGAAAGAGAAAAAAGAAGAGAGAGAGGAGAGGAGAGAGAGAGAGAGGAGAGAGAGAGAGAGAGAGGAGAGAGGAGAGAGAAGAGCAGGAGAAAAGGAAGAGAGAGAGAGAGAGATGAGAGAAGGGAGAGAGAGAGAAAAAAAAGAAAAGAGAAAGAAAGATAGAGCGAGAGAGGGAAGAGAAAAAGGAGGAGACGAGAGAAATGAAAGGAAAGGGGAAAAGGAGAAAAGAGAAAAGGAGAGAAAGGAAAGAGGAAAGAGAGGAAGAGAGGGAGAGGGGAAAGGAGAGTAAGAGGAAGAGAGAGAGAGAGAAAGAGAGGAGAGAGAGAAAAGGGAGAGTTTGAGAGAGAAAAAGGGGGAGAGGAGAGGGAGAGGAGAGAAGGAGAGGAGAGAGAGAGAGAGAGAAATAGGTTGATATTGTAAAAACAATAATCAAAAGAGAAAAAAAAGAAGAGTAAACAAAAATAACATGGAGGTGAAAAAAAAAAAAAAAAAAAAAAAAAAAAAAAAAAAAAAAAAAAAAAACTAATTTCCAACCACCAGGACATTGCAACCTTGGAATATCAGTTTAAAATCTCATGACTCTCAGAAAACTACTACTCCACTTTTCCTTTGTGTAATCAAAAGATAAGCCATTCAAACGATAAAGCCTTATTTCTTTTTCCAACCTAAAAAAATAATTTAAATAGAATTTCCCGATTTCCCCGCTTTTTTTTGGATTTTTCTATAATTCTAACTCTTTATTTCTTCTCTAAAAAAATACGGTAAAGGGGGGAGAATTAAGGAATAGGTAAAAGGGGAAAATCCCCCCCCCCCCCCCTCTTCATGGGTCTTCTTTCTTACCATCTCCTTCAAGCACCTTATCATTTTGTAGCATTTCTTTTATTTTTTCTCTTTTACAACTGTTCCCCCTCCTCTACAAGTTTTTCCTGACCTTTCTTTTCCCCATTTTCTTTTTCTTTCTTTGAAAATTGTCATTAAAGACCCTTTCTTTTGGAAAAAAATTTTCCTTCTAAAACACTACTTCCCTAACATATCCTCTACACTTTTTACTGGGTTCTTACCCTGATCTGCAGCTGTGTGGGTGTTTCCAAACTCTGACCCTGAAGATACACTATGACTTGGGACTTCTTTTGAAACTGACAAGATTGCAGGACTGTGTGTAGGGGTTTCAATGGATCAATGGACTTTTTCTTGAAGGGGAAGGGTTGAATGCTACTGTGTCAATCCCGGGGGATTTAAAATTGTTTTTGTGTCTTTTACAATAATTTTTTTTTTTTCACAAAGACATTCTTTTAAATTTTATAGAAGAGCCTCAAAAAACACTTTTATACCAATTTCTTTTGTGTGGAATTTAAGGGAAGTCTGTATCTAGCCCATCTCAACAATTTGTCAGAGATAAAGACCAAATAAAAAAAGTTGAGTAGATGAAGAGTTCTATTTAATCAAATTTTAGAAGCTTAGATTCAACAACACATTACAGTTGGTTCACAAAAAACAGCCAACCTGGTAAACAAAATTTACTAGATGTTCACTATATAGACATTTTTATCATTTTCATTTTTGTTTCCTCAATTCTGTTTTGTTTCAATGTTTGTATTCTCATTCTAACTGCACTAAAATATTTGAAGTTTGTTCTCAAACATCACTACTTACAATTGCAAACTTTTATATATATAGCCAGAGGCTCCAAAACAATCAGCACATTCAAATTCCAAGAAAAAACTCTTAAACAATCTTGACATTATACAAATATTTCATATGTATTTCTCTCTACTTGAAGCAAAGCTTCCCATCTTTAGCAATCAATTTCATGTTCATAAAAATGAATAAAGTTAAGATGGAAACAGACACACTCAGCATTGCTACATAATGTACCTTTGTATTGCATCATTCCTAAATTTCTTCCCATGCATAACTACATGAAACATAATATAAAAAAGTCTACACAAAGAATGATAATGATGATATTTTATAGGTATAGGTTTAACAGCCCTATATACATCTATATATATATTTTTTTAATCTGAAAATTACAGATCTGTAAATTACTTAACCACTGCAAAATCCTTTCGCTTCATGTTGTGTTTTTCCTTTTAATATAAATATTATATATTTGACAAGAGTACATATGATATTAGAATATAACTGATTATAATGATGAAACAAATCCTCCCTCCCCATCCAATTTCAATTAGTAACTATATCATTGAATTATAAGTCTCCTAGTTTGAAATTCTTGAAATCAGCCTGTTAATAATAATTCTATACAATTATAATTATAAGACAATACTAATAGTAAATATAGTAATAGTAATAATATTAATAATAATAGCAGTAGTAATAGTAATAGTAATAATAATAGTTACAGTAATAATAATAATAAAAATAATAACAATAACAATGATAATAATAATAATAACAGCAGCAGCAGCACAACAATAATAATAATAAAAATATTAATAAAGTAATAATAACAGTAATAATATTAATAACAATAACAACAACAACAACAATAATAATAACAAAAGTAGTAGTGACAACAATAACAATAATACAATAACTATAATAATAACAACAACTACAATAATAACAGTAGCAGTAGTAGTAATAGTATCAAAATATAATATAATATATAATAATAATAATAATAATAATAATAATAATAATAAAATAATAACAACAACAACAACAGTAACAATATATCAAAGTTTAAATCAAAACAGTCTTTCCCCTAATAAATAAATACTGACTGTAGTGATATACTACTACTACTACTACTAAGAAAAATAAATGATAATGATTATTATAATCAAAACAAAGATGACTCATGATCATACTGGTTGTGATGATGATGATGATATTAATATCATCATTTTTTATCATCATAATCATCATTAAAAGAAGTAGAAGAAAAAGAAGTATAGCAGTAGGCCAATCTAATTGGTGAGAATGTGGTGGTGGAAATGAACAGAAATATTAACAACAACAACAACAACAACACTAATGATGATGATGACTGTGATGATGATGATTACTATTAACATGATCATAAAACAAAAAAAACATCAAACACACACACACACACACACACACACACACACACACACAACACACACACACACACACCACACACACACTCACACACACAATCACACTCACACTACACACCAACAACCACACCACACCACACACACACACACACACACACACACACAACACAAAAAAATTATTACATCAATATATATTAAATTTAAAAATGAATATAATAGTTAATATCAATAATCACAACCAAATAACAACAATGATAATAACAGTTAACACACATGAAGCACTTTCAACTCTACAAGTTTGCTCCAAACTTTATATTTAGCCAGACAACCAGCAAACCACATTCCAAATCATGAATTGACAATGCCAGTCTTAACATTATGGTTACCCCTCCTTGCTGAGTTTTCTTTCATGGTAGCTGAAAGATACTACAGTACACTGAGCTGCACCTTTTTCATGCTGCTTTCTTTAAGCAATAATATATAAAACACTTCCTGTGTCAGTACTTGTCTGTATGCAGAATAAATATAATAATGATCAATGAAATATTACAACTAAGCAAAACCTACAGTATGTTAGAAAAGAAATCAATAAAATAAACATTTTACTTGAAAACCCCCATTTTACAGGATAAATCACCGTTTTAACTGTGTTTGAGATATATATATATATATATATATATATATATATAATATATAATATATAATATATAATAATATATATATATATATATATATATATATATGGAAAACTGTCAGGAATACTATTTGCTTTCTTAACCCAATGTCTGCGGGTTTATGCACTGTCCCCTGTAGATCATTGGTAATAACTGACTTCTTGGTGACTAAGCACTTGTACAGCCATCTATGTGTAAAGACAATAGATGAACTTTCATTACAGTGGGCATGGCATTGTAGTCTCACCAATTGCACTAATTGGGTTAATTTACAAAAAAAAGTGAAAAAACATAAAATCATTGATGACCAAAAATAAAAGTGAAAAAAGCATAAAATCATTGATGACCAAATAGGTGAATGAATGTATGGACTACATATAATTAACTATAAACAAATTCAAGAAATATAAGTTAGGCTTTAACCCCAATGATCCAGATGATGTGACCATCACATCATGGAAAAGAAAGAAAGAAAGAAAGAAAGAAAGAAAGAAAGAAAGAAAGAAAAGAAAAGAAAAGAAAAAATTGGTTTGAGGGGCAGATGACATCAATGTGCCATCAAGGAGAAAAATGACTGAGGGCTGAGGTGACAGGAGCTTACCTTCTTGATAATTTTGGGGTGATGGGAAAGACTCACCAAAAGTGCACAAAGCTCTTGGAGGGTGATTAAACTCAGTGGGCAGTTAGGATCCATAAAGGAGTGTGGAGTGCACAATCCCCATGAGCCATAAATTGAAGTTGTTAGATATGTAGATAGGTAAGGAGGTAGATGATGATGATGATAATAACAATAACAATAATAAAAAGAACAAGGACAAGAACAACAATAATAATAATAATAATAATAATAATAATAATAATAATAATAATAATGAAAATTATAACAGCAGCAGCAGAAATACTAAAGAGGTGATCGCTTGATATTGTAAAACTACTGTTTTGAACCTTTGAACAAATAAAACAATACATTTATGAGAAAAAAGTACCATTTAAAAAAGCAAAACATGTCTTCCAAGATTAAGGGTTAAATTATGGAAAAAGGGGGAAAAAATCCCTGCATTTATATCAGCTCATGTCTTACCTTTTCCTGCATGCTAACAAATTTCCTTCTTAGACAGTTTTGCCTCCTTCAGGGGGAAAATCCAAGGTTCTTGGGACTAATTCTAAGGTGTGGTTGGATGGCAGTGTGATGAAAAGAGGAGACATGGAAAAAGGGGAACTAGTACTTCCGCAACCTCACTATGTTCATCCTCTCTAGGAGGGAAACTTGGGATTATTGCTATACTTTGTTCAGTTTGGCTAAGCACTACCATAGCAAGATCTAGGCAGGCAGCTGTTTGAAATGTGATAATTTAAATAACACAAAACTGCGGATGTCCCTACTTTTTGCAGGAACTGTATTGATGGTTAACAGTATATACATGAAATTGAGTCATAATTTGGGCATTTTTCTTCTATACCATGGCTGTTACAATAAAATAAAATTAGAACATAACTTTCATAACCATGATCTGTATGACCTGTTTAGAAACTCCCATAGGAATCTACCATTAAATAAAACACCAGTCCAAGCCCTTTCTATATGTAGTGGAGGTTTGTTAGTTTCTGCCAGAGAGCTGAAGGTGTACAAACAGTCCATGCAGTCACTTTAACACACCTTTTATTTTCCATTTACAGTAGGAAAATGTCTGAGGGAGAATAGACGTAATGATCAGATTGGCTATTGTTTTGTATAAAGGGGGATATTTGGCACATAAATCATTCACTTACTAGGCCTGTAAGTGTCACACACCAAAACAATATGCTCTCTTGATGCTACTGTGAACCTTGCTGGGGGTGGTGGTGGTGGTGGTGGGTGGTGGTGGTGGTGGTGGTGGTGGTGGTGGTGGTGGTGATGGTGGTGGTGATGGTGGTGGTGGTGATGGTGGTGGTGATGGAGGAGCTAGGTGGAGGTGGAAAGGCGGGTGGTGGTGGAGGATGTAGTTGGTGGTGGTGGAGGTGGATGGTGGTGGTGGTGGAGGTGGGTGGTGGAGGTGGTTGGTAGTGAAGGAGGTGGGTGGTGGTGGTTGATGGAGTGGGTGATGGTGGTGGAGGGGGGTGGTGGTGGTGGTGATGGTGGTGGGGTGGGTGGTGGTGATGGTGGTTGAGGTGGGTGGTGGTGATGGTGGTGGAGGTGGGTGGTGGTGATGGTGGTGGAGGTGGGTGGTGGAGGTGGTGGTGGGTGGGGGAGGTGGGTGGTGGTGATGGTGGTGGAGGTGGTGGGGTGGGATGGTGGTGGGATGGTGGTGGGTGGGGTGGTGGGTGGTGGTGATGGTGGTGGAGGTGGGTGGTGATGGTGGTGGAGATGGGTGGTGGTGATGGTGGTGGTGGTGGAGGTGGGTGGTGGTGGTGATGGTGGTGGAGGTGCGTGGTGGTGATGGTGGTGGAGGTGGGTGGTGGTGATGGTGGAGGTGGGTGGTGGTGGTGGTGGATGGTGGTGGTGGGGGAGTGGGTGGTGGTGGTGATAAAGATGGAGGTGGGTGATGGAGGTGGTAGAGGTGGGTGGTGGTGGTGGAGGTGGGTGGTGGTGGTGGGGTGGGTGGTGGTGGTGGAGGTGGTGGTAGTGGAGGAGGTGGGTGGTGGTGGTGGAGGAAGTGGTGGAGGTGGGTGGAGGTGGAGGAGGTGGGTGGTAGTGGAGGAGGAAGTGGTGGAGGAGGTGGGTGGTGGTGGTGGAGGAAGTGGTGGAGGAGGTGGGAGGAAGTGGTGGAGGTGGGTGGTGATCGTGGTGGAGGTGGGTGGTGATGGTGGTGGTGGTGGTGGAGGTGGGAATGGTGGTGGTGGAGGTGGGTGGTGGTGATGGTGGTGGAGGAAGTGGATGGTAGTAGTGGTGGTGGAGGTGGTGGTGGGGGAGGTGGGTGGTGGTGGCGGAGGTGGGTGGTGGTGATAGTGGTAGAGGTGGGTGGTTGTGGTGGTGATGGAGGTGGGTGGTGGTGGTGGAGGTGGGTGGTGGTGGAGGAGGTGGGTGGTTGTGGTGGTGAAGGAGGTGGGTGGTGGTGGTAGTGGAGGAGGTGGATGGTGGTGGTGTAGGTGGGAGGTGGTGATGGTGGTGGAGGTGGGTGGAGGAAGTGGGTGGTAGTAGTGATGGTGGTGGAGGTGGGTGGTGGTGATGGTGGTGGAGGTGGGTGGTGGTGATGGTGGTGGTGGGTGGTGGTGGTGATGAAGATGGGTGGTGGTGGTGATGAAGATGGGTGGTGGTGGTGAAGGTGGGTGGTGGTGAAGGTGGGTGGTGGTGGTGAAGATGGGTGTTGGTGGTGGTGATGGAGGTGGATGGTGGTGATGGAGGTGGATGGTGGTGGGTGGTGGTGGAAAGATAATTTTGCACCCCAAAATTCTGCATCAATATATCAGTTGGAATATGCCAATATATGTATTATATCATCATGCAAACTCCTTAAAAAATTGACATCTTTGTAATACAGAACAGGTATTACTGACAATAGTATTTCATACTATGAACACCTTGAAGGTGAGTATCAGGAGGTCACAAGACCTGACAACAGATATTACACAGATTTTACATTTTCCTCTCTGTGGCATAGTTACTGTGCTTGTACTCATTGATATATTATCATATGCTGCCTGCCAGCTACAGCAGGGCAGTAGTTCTTGGTATTCCCATGTAATAGTGTTACCAGTGTGGAGAACACCTGCTAAGGTCTATGCTGCTGACTCTCTGCTTGTTCCCAGTTTTACATTCTGGTAAGGCAAAGCTTAGAGTGGTTCCTTGTTAGAAGGCTTGCTGGCCAGTGGAAGACATGCTTATCAAAACCCCAAGCCAAACTTTGTCCAATTAACAAAATAGCTCCTGAGTGAAGAAGTGCAAAACAATTTTCAGAAAAGGCGGGCCAAGTTTCAAACCATGCAATTATAATAAACTGTTTAGTCACATGTAAGAATACCTTTGTGTATCATGCGAACCCAGAAATTGTGACACACACCATCAATGTGGAGAGTACAGATGAAGCTGCACAATCACAAATAGTCTTGTTTGGAAATTGAAAGATGCTCCATGCATATTCATAAGAAACACTTTGTGTGACCAGCACACATTGAGCAAGAGGTCGGTCTGGCTGCCGTAATATTGCAAAAATTGCCTACCATAAAAATTATATATATATATATATATATATATATATATATATATATATATATATATATATATATATATATATATATATATATATATATAAATAACAAAATGACCTATGATGGCAAAAGGGACACACTACAGATAAAATAATATTTAAATACAAAATCAAATGTACTGCACATCACTGACCACAGAAGTTTAAAGCTTAAAGGAAATGGGGATGTAATTGACAGTATGTAATGTTCTGCTCGTTTACCTTAATTGCCTTCTGATATGGAAGGCAATTAAGGTAAATGAGCAGTAATGTCATTAAATAGTTAAGAATGGATAATTGGAAATGATAAGGAAAAACAAAATAAAAATGCATACATTTGAGAAATCAACCAAAAAGATCTAGTAGCATAAGAATAATTAACTAACTGGAAATGATTTCCAGGTTTGTCAACAGAAAGTTTGACTCTTATGGTTAACAGAAAATGTGATCATTATATCAAGTGGATGGATAGAAAAGGTATAAAATGGAGCTATAGAAAATGAGACATTAAGGACTCTGGGTGTGTGAAGGTGTTGTGGACTTAGTATCTGAGTGGTGACATGCAGCAGACATGTTCATCATTTTCTGGTAAATATGATGCCACTGCAGATAAACCTATAGAATATCCTACTCTATTTTCTATGCTCTATACGATGGCAGTGTCCATTTTCCTTTATCTCTGTGCATCGCTCTTGGTTACATTAACTGAACTTGGTACCATGACAGGTATAAAGAACATGTAAACATGCTCAGCATAAAAAATAATTTGCAAAAAATAAGTTCACAATCAAGTGGAAGTCTTGAATCCTATGCTTGGTAACTATTTACAGTACAGATGCACTCGTCGCAGACTCAGTCCCCCAACTCCATATCACAAAATTATTTAACAATCTGAGATGTCATGACAAGGTATGCTCCTCAGGCACTGAGGGGAAGCTTGGGAGCACCAAGTGAACTTACGCTGTGATCGGCATAATCTTTTTTCCCCTTTATTTGTGGCACTATCGTTCGTGACTGCAGATTACTTCTACCACTACTACAATTTTTTGTTCTCTACATGAATGTAATTCTTGCTTTGCCTTGGCTTATTGAATCCACACCATAAATATTAACTCTATGCCCATGTTGTTAAGTCCAATAATCCACAGACTATATACTCCATCACAAACTCCTACCATGTAAATATTCTGGCAAAGTATACCTTGTAAACTACCCTGGCAATTCATTATTACATAAGGAACCAGTCAAAATTTTGGATATGGTTGAATTGATTCATAGAATGTGGACTCAATATTCAAATCCCTTTCCCTGTGACACTATGAATGCCAGTTCAATAAGATTCATGCAATTCTATAACAAAATGCCAAACAATTGAAAACTATCCAGAAGAGGATTGTACAAGTAATAAATAAAAACTGTTGCATAAGTAATGGATATATATAAAGAACATATAACTACAAAACAAACAACAAAAATGAAATGCTTCTCTTCTGGATAATTATCAGTTTATCACTAAAATCCTATAATACCCAATGACTTTGCAACATCAATATCATATTTCCATGATGTAATTGAATAAAAAGTCCTTCAGGAAAGTTACTGGCAATGTCATTAAGAGAAAGTTGTCATAGTATCAGATAGAGCAGAATGTACTTGAACAACTAAGCAATTACTCAATAAACATATTAGAATAATAGTAGGGAAGTGCTACCTTCTACTGGCATTTAAGAAGGAAACTTTGAATTGTAAAATCTCTGACTTAGAGAAATCTGTTGGTCACTGTCTGGAGCTCATGCCTTTGTTCCTAGATGGTTAATGTGAAGCAACAAACATAAAACCTGTAAATCCTTCCGTGCCCTTCCATTTTGATTTATAACGATAAAACAATTATCTGCAACTGATACCTCTAAAACACTTTCCCCTAAGGCCAGTAAGCTGGGTAAACACATACTTTCGCCTCCGGAAAACCGAGCGCAGGTTCAATACCACATGAAACACTTGATAATTTTTGTCAATAATTTGTGGTTCACGAAACACTGCAAACACTCACGAGTTCGCGATCTTTATGAGGCACTGCAAAGTTCCGCCGTCTTGCCTGTCAGGGAGCTTCCGCACCGAAACCTGTGCTAGCGGTTCCTCACTGCAGCAGACAGCGGGACTCGGGCAGAACCTTGGCCATGAAAGGTTCTCAAGACACAACAAACACAGAGCTTAGAGGTTCTCCAGCTGAAAAGAAGTAAACAAACTGGTCTGGGCTCACTTACTTGCTTCTCCTGGACTGCAGCGACGCTTCCTCTGGGCAACAACTACGTACTAACACAGCTGCCAACGAGTTACACGTTGTGACAGAATAACACTTGAGAGTGACAACAATTTTAGGCACAAAACACAGTAAAACAGCGGCAGTGCACTCGCCAGCGATTCTCGCTCGACACTCTTCAACAACCACTACACAAACATCTTTTGGGATCTTCCCGTACGCCCATTTTGTTCTTTAGGCACGTAATAGCACACGTATTTGATGAAACGTATATTTTAATCGATATAAATGCAATGTTAGAGCATTAATTTTCCACACTTCTACTTTTTCGGGATATATTGTGCTTAACACTAATTAGAAAGGTGTTTCACCCACGTTCTGATTGCGAACATTCCGAGGTTTCGTCTTCGGCCGCTAGATGGCTCTACCAATGCTGTGGCGCCAAACTTTGAAATGGAAAAGAAACTAAATCATTAAAACAAAATATTATGATAAATTAAACGTATATTGTCCTTCTCTATACTTTTACGTCTTGTAAGACTTTTTATTATATTGCTATAGCGTTATGAAACAACAAAATAGCTTTATCTAACTTTACTACCTAACCCAATAGTAACAAGGAATATTAAATGATTTATTAATAATCATAGATCTCTCACTACCTCTACCTATCTCTCGGTCTTCTCATTGTTTTCTGACTCCCCGTCTATCTCTGTCTCTGTCTGTCTGCCTCCCTCCCTCCCTCCCTCTCTCTCTCTCTCTCTCTCTCTCTCTCTCTCTCTCTCTCTCTCTCTCTCTCTCTCTCTCTCTGTGTGTGTGTGTGTGTGTGTGTGTGTGTGTGTGTGTGTGTGTGTGTGTGTGTGTGTGTGTGTGTGTACTTGATGCCTGCCTGTTTTTCTCTTGCTTTATTTTTCTTTCCGTTCGTTTCTCTTGTTTCATAGCTATCTTCCTTCTTACCCATATCCCCATGTTTGTCTATTTCTTTCCTCCTCTCTATGTCCCCTTTTCTTCTTTAGCTGTCTGTCTCTCGAACTCTTCATGTGTGTCTGCTTACATTGAAAACAGCACGTACTTAAAGGGAAGAAAAGATACGAATGATGGAAGTAGTAAACAATTTGAGAGAGAGAGAGAGAGAGAGAGAGAGAGAGAGAGAGAGAGAGAGAGAGAGAGAGAGAGAGAGAGAGAGAGAGAGAGAGAGAGAGAGAGAGAGGCGAAGGTTAGAGAGAACAGGGATTAGTGCTGGGGTACTGCCCGTACAGCATCGTACCTGAGGCGGGCGCGGCTGGGTAGTGCCCGCGAAGCATCGCGCTTCTGGCAACCCGCGCTTTACATCTCGCCGACACGAGGATCAAAGACAGAGACGCGAGCCGCCGCCACGCCACTCTCGCCCTTAATATCCCCTAAATTTGGTCGAGATTTCCCTAACGTCACTTTGGCAAAGTAGTTACGGCTCAAGTTTCACAGTGCCCGACATGACTGTACCGCTGTACCGGTGTTTACTGTATGGACCTCTGTATCACTGTATACCAAATGTTATAACACTTTACACTGTATACTGTATGATGTTCTGGTGCGAATATTCAGCGCATGATACATTTCTGTCAACTGTACCGCTGAATTCTGTACACTGTAACGATGGTCACTGTACACTTGTTTACTGTTTAGGTCAATGGTGTTTGCCATAAAGTGCAACATTAATTACTAAATATCACGGTATCCATTTACTGTAACTACACACTTGTCTACTGCTTCACTACAGTTCCTCCACTGTAAACTTCGTGTTGTACTGCTGAGCTGTACCACTACAAAATACACTGCATTGCGCTCACTTTGTACCCAAACGATGAAGATTACAGTAGTTTTCATTCATTATACATTATCACGCGTACGCAGTATCCTTGGCTCGCGATACAGCCGTGATACAGCATCGAATGGGCGGAATACAGTACCTGGGACAGCAGCATACAGTGGACAGCACGCAGCACTCATCACAGCACCGAAACAAGCGCAGTGTCCAGCCAGTGGTGTTCTGGCACTGCTTGAGACAGCGCCACAGCAATCAGAAAGAGTACCTTTCCACACAGCACGCAGCACACAGCATCCGGGGCACACAGTACCCCGCCCGGGCATCGCCAAAAACGCCAAAAATGAGCGACGCCGAATTTACTTCTCGCTAACTCCCCGGCGGCGGCGACATCAAAGGGCAGACGTTAAACCAGGCGGCCACAGTCATACCCACGCTCATGTGTGCGTGTGTGGTGAGACTCATGCCCACGCACATGTGTACGCGTGAGAGCGTGTGTGTGTTGCATTGTTGGTTTGGGTGCTTGTGCGACTTTTGTTGTGTTTGTGCAATTGTATTTGTTTGCTGTATGATTGTGCATGGCATTGTCAATGGCTGAGCGTGTACGAGTTTATGGTTTTGTTTGCGTCTGCATGTGCATGTTTACTTGTTGGTATATGGATCTATACTTGTTTGTTTGTTTAGTTACATGTGCTTGTATACTCTTGTAGCCATGCGCATATATATATATATATATATATATATATATATATATATATATATATATATATATATATATATATATATATATAATAATAATAATAATAATAATAATAATAATAATAATAATAATAATAATAATAATAATAATAATAACAAAACAACAACAATAATGATAATAGTAATAATAATAATAAATAAATAACGCTCATCTCTTTCTTAACCTTACTCTCTCTCATTCCTTTCCACACGTGTGCACTTGTGTGCGCCATGTACGCGTAGGTTGTGTGCGTCTTTACACGTGCTTATGTGCTTCTGTCACACCGCATTCACACGCACATGTGCAGTTCCGGACAGCCTCCCCTAGTACGGCGGGAGGATGGGAGGGGCGGGGGTCAAACGCGCCGTGCGAGCGCATTCGGAATCGCAAAGTAAGCGCTTTGATGCTATCGTTAGTTAATGGCAATAGTTAATAGCAGAATCGCAAAGCGGTTTCAGTTTATCAGCCTGATATAAATTTTTCTCCACGCCTAACTGCAGAGGGACAGACAAACATATGCACGCACACGGGTTCAGCCTGGCCCACCCTCAGTGTTGAAGGCAACTAATATTGAATTTCTAGTTTGTTTTCGTTTAAACAAAGTAAATCGACATGCGTTTGAACAGGTTCATGTTATGTCTTTTCGTATTAGTTAATGTGGATTTTCAATTGTAATATTAATTTCAACAGTCCTTATACATTGCTCTTTTATAATCAATAGTTTCGTGAAAACGTCTGCCTTATGACTGGTGTCATTGTAAGAAATGAGAATATATTATTATGATGTACTGATATTTCGAATATGGGCAAATATAACTGAATAAGATATTTTAGAATAACATCCTCAAACTGGGATATGCTAAGGATATGCATCGTCCATATATATCGTGATTATCGATCCGTCGTCCGGACCCAAAGCAGGTGTGAGAGGGGCGAGGATCTGCGTATTCATAACGTATTATGGAAGGAACGTTGTGGAGTGCTCTTCCGCTCGGTCTGGAAGGCAATAATGGTGAACTTTAAGGAAGGCTACGATATTATTTCGAATCAAGGTTGCCAGGGAGTTACAAGTGTCATCCTATTCAGTGCAAACCACGTGGGTAGGTATTTGAGCTGAGCTAAAACTGGAGAAGAATGAATGCTAAGCGTAAGATAAGCACGTGTTTCATTTTTTTTAGTTAATGCATGGAGAGTAATGCGACGTCATTCAGTTCGAATATCAATTAAAAGTAAACACACTGACTGTCATAAGATCTTTAAGTCAACCAGCTAATATGTGCCTGTGTGCGTTTGTATAGTGGCGGATCCGCAGGAGGGCAATTCTCCCCTCATGCAGGATTTTCCCCCTAACTTTTAGATGATTGTAAAATATAAATTGCTGCTTTGTCTGAAGGTCAATCGGCTATACAAACAGCAGAATAAGAGATTTGTGAACTTACGTCATACACTATTGTCCCTTAATATATATATATATATATATATATTATTATATATATATATATAATATATATTGTGTGTGTGTGTGGTTGTGTGTGGGGTGTGTGGTGTGTGTGTTGTGTGTTGTGTGTTTTGGGTGTGTGTGTGTGTGTTTGTGTTGTGTGTGTGTGTGTGTGTGTTGTGTGTGTGTGTGTGTTGTGTGTGTGTGTGTGTGTGTGTGGGGTTTTAAATATAAAAATTTTTCATATTATTATTTTATATTTATTTTTATATTATATTTGTTGTCTTATTAGTAAATTACATTTAATATCATTAATATATTTATTTATATATTTTCATTATATATATATATGGGGTGTGTATGTGTTGTGTGGACTATTTGTATGTTATTATTATAATTTATTTTATATCTTTTATTATTGTATTTGTTTATCTTCCTGTGTTGTTTATATATATATTTTAATATATATATATTTATTTATATATTATTATTGCTTGTTTGTTATGTATATTTTTATATATTATTTGTATATGTATATGTCATTATTATGTTATTACCATGTATATGTTTTGTTAATGTATACCCACACAACATACCACCACCACACCACACCACCCCCACACCACCCACACACACCACACACACAAACACACACACAACACACCCACCAAAACCCACACCACACACACACACACACACCACCACACCACACCACACACACCCACACACACCATATACTAAATATATATATCTCAATAGATATATATATATTATATATTATTTTTATATATATTAAATATATATATTATATATATATCTATATATATATATATTATTATATTATATATATATAATTTGTACCCCCATGACCTCCTCTGTCCCCTCCCCTGCCCCCCGTAAAAAAATCAAGGTCTGTAGCAGAGTGCCCGAAGAGAAAAGAAGAGCGCCGTGGTGTTCTTCCCTCTCCCTTAAATTAGCTCTCTCAAAGACCCAACGCAAGACCGCGATTTGTTTTGATATTTCGGCTCGTTCGCTCCGCCAAGCCGTGGCCGGGCCTTTGGCTCCGGACGATCGTGTTCGGGGAATGGGCGTCAGACATATTGCTTATAATTATTGAAGATGTTAGCATTCAGACATAATGCATACACACATACATCTATGCATAAACATGTACATATATACATTTGAAAATACATATATATATTAAAATATATATATATATATATATATATATATATATATATATATATATATATATATATATACCTATATACAAAATATATATATGATAAAATATATATAATATGTATATATATACATTATATATATATATTATATTATATATATATTATATATTATATATATATATGTATATATTGTGTGTGTGTGGGGTGTGTGTGTGTGTGTGTGTGTGTGTGTGTGTGGGGTATACGTACACACACACACACCACACACACACACACACACACACACACACACCCACAACACATATATATATATATATATAAAATATCATATATATACATTTTAAAATATATATATATAAATAAATAAATAAATATATTATTATATTATATATAAATGCATGTATATCTATCTATCTATCTGTCTATTTACATATACATATATGTGTGTGTGTATGTACACACACACCCACACACACACACACACACACCCACACCCCCACACACCACACACACACACACACACCACACACACACCCCACACACACCCCACACACACACACTTACTCACCACCTCACTCACACACACACACAGACACACACACAGACCCCACACACCACACATACACACAAAACACACACATATATATATATATATATATATATATAAAATATATATTTTATATATTATATATATGTATTCATATATATTATATATATATATATATTATATATATATATTATATTTTATATATATATATAATAGTATATATATATGTCTTATTATATATATATATATATAATTTTAATTATTTTTATCTGTATTATTATTATTTTTTTTTTTTTTTAAATTTATTTATATATTATATTATATTATTTTATTTATACATACCACACACACACACCCCACACCACACACACCCACACCCCCCCCCCTTTTTTTATTATTTTTTTATTTTTTTTTATCTTGTTTATTTATTTTTTTATATATATATATATAAATTATTATAATATTATATATATTTATTATCTATATATATTTTTTTTTTTTTTTTATATATATATTTAATATATCACACAACCCACACCACCCCACACCACACCCCACAACACCACACACCACCCCCACATATATATATATATATATATATATTATATATACTAATACATATTATATATATATATATATATATAACTAATATAATATAATAATCTTTTTAATTTAATATATTTATTTTATATATATTATATATA
>NC_051403.1:30158403-30160903 GCF_015228065.2 Penaeus monodon
CACACACACACACACACACACACACACACACACACATATATATATATATATATATATATATATATATATATATATATATATATATGTATATATATATATATATATATATATATATATATATATATATATATATATATGTACATATATATATGCATTATCGTGTTAATAAGATTTTTTTTTGTTGAACCAGTTCTAAATAAGCAGAGTTGGCATGCATACTCCTTGTAACGATCACATAGATTGATTAGCTATAGAAGGTTGTAGCAAAGACACGGCGTGGTAAGGTTACATTCATATTGAAAAGTTCTCATAAAGAAGAATTCGTCGATCTAACAAATTCATATAAGGTTCCTAAGTCTCCCAATCTCCTAGACAAAACGTTTAATCATTCCTGGAGCAACAGGCATTGCATTTATGGCAAACTTTGAATTCTACCTGAATTTAGGGCGGGCGGAAGGCAATGGCAAAACCACCGCTCTAAATTGCCAAGAAAAATTCATGGAAGCCCATGATCGTCAAGCCCGCGGTGGCCGAATGGTTAGAGCGTCGGACTCAAGACTGTCACGACGGCAATCTGAGTTCGAGGGTTCGAGTCACCGGCCGCCGCGTTGTTCCCTTGGGCAAGGAACAACACCTTGATTGCCTACCTAGCCACTGGGTGGCCAAGCCAGCCCAAGTCAAGTGCTGGTCCCAAGCCCGGAAAGTAGAGAGAATGATTACCTAAAACGGTAACACCGGCACTCTCCGTGGAAAGGAACTGGGGACCCTACCACGTACTCACTCCAAGAGCATCACAACATGAAAACTACAATTAAGTGTCATGCTGTGACCACGGCGGCTCAGACATGAACCTACCGTTAAAAGAAGAAGATTAGCTATGCTGATGGCATTTGGAGTAAATCTTTCCTCAAGGAATTAATGCAACAGATTTTGGATTTACTCTTAGTATGGCCTACTAAGTGTGGCTTGATAATTTTGGCTGAAAAAGGCCAAAGATTTATATAAATGACTTAGAGATAGATCTCTGCCACTGACAACAGTACCCCAATATGAATATCAAGGCCAAAGTTTATTAAAGACCTAAAAACAAAGGTTGGGAGTGGTTGAAGCCACTGTAGGATTGGCGCAAAAAAACATACTAAATATCACATCTGTAAGACTCTTCTACCATTCCTACATATAGTCAATCGCAGATTATCAGTCTAGATCTATGAGGACTGATTTTGAGAACGGTATTCAATCTACCCCTATGTTCATGAATCCATCATTCTTTTAACCCATCCACAAACCTCGCTATCTCACAGAATTTCAAAGGTAATACAAACACAAAATAGAAAAGCCAATCTTGTGTGACAGTACAATTCATGTTTTAGTCAATGTCTGCATGCAACGTACCAATACACATCCCACCTGAATGGCAATAAATAAGAACCTGCATGGTCGGTTTAACCCACCTTGGAAAAATGTCGGCCCCGGATGTATTCTGTGCGAATACCCCTACAGAAGACAGTGCCCCTTTTGGAAAAGGATTTATGCTAGGGTTTGTGCTGAATTGGAAGCAATACTTTTAGTCAAAGAATTCCAATTAAATCAAGGCTTGCATAGTGCTTGGGTTAGTACTATGCAAGATGACTTTGCAGAAATAAAGGTACTTTTAACTGCAGAATTTATATTGAATCCTGGCACAGTATTTATTTTCCGAGACTCACTCTCAAGGTGACTTCCGATAAAAAAAAAAACTGCAAATATTATTCATTACATCAGAATACACAAACTACACAAGAAAATTTTGCATTTTATGTAGATGCCATCTCATGCTGGAAATCCTAAGCCTGGAAATGCTGATCTACTAGCAAGGTCTGTATGCAACAAGTAGAATGTGAATGCACGTAGACTTCTTTCTAGGAATCTCATATCATTAGAGCCTTCTGTAAGCTTATCTAATAAATTCCCAGTCTTGAAAATTAAACCAAAACCATTGTGAAGAGCTGACACAAGAAATATTAATCTATTAATCTATAGATGTGTTGCTTTAATAAAAATATATAAAATTTAATACAAGCTGTGCTAGCAGGTTGGTGAAGCAAGCAATGTGGAAAAGATTAAATGTAACCTTAGCAGTGAAGTATATAAGGGAAGACTTGTAAATTACATTTGAAAGTGCCATGTGATACAAACTTTCAAGACACTTGACAAGCGGCGCAAAAGCTTTGTGATTATTTGATCCAAAATGGTGTTTTAGGAGATATACTTAAATTAAATACTCTATCCGTCTAATGCATTGGCTTTGAAAGCTGTGGACACTTACCTGGACTTCATTATCTGATAAGACTAAAATTCAGTAATGAGCTTTGATCATACTTAGAATTCAGTAATGAGCAGTAATGATATTTACTTGAATTCAGTAATGAGCTTTGATTATGTTTACTTGGAATTCGGTAAAGAACTTTGATGATACTTAGAATTAATAAATGAACTTCCTGGGTTTGATTTCCGTAGT
>NC_051403.1:30173403-30178595 GCF_015228065.2 Penaeus monodon
TGGTGTTTTTTTGTACCCTTACTCATTGCGTTCCGTAATCTTCCTGATCTGTTGTTTACAGTGATTACAGTTCCGGTGTTTCTCGCCAGTTCATTGTTGGTTGCATCGACATACTCCTCTCCTTTTTCAGCCTTTAGTAGTTTTCTGTTCCATTTTAGGATTAATTTTGCTTTGGCTACCTTCTTCAGCTTGAGACCGACTTTCATAATCACCAGATTGTGATTAGAATCAACATCTGCCCCTGGGTAGGAACACAAGTTCTTCAAACTTGTCTTATACCTTTGCCTGATAATAATGTAATCCAGCTGCAATCTTATATCTCCTGGTGCTTACCAAGTGTACCTTCTTCTGTTGTTGTACTTGAATAATGTGTTTGTTATCGTCAGATTGTTTCTCACACAAAAGTCCACTAGCATCTCGCCTCTGATGTTTCTTTTCCCCAGCCCATAATTTCCGTCTAACAGTTGCATTCATATTTCCAAGTACCATTATGTATTCTTTGCCTTTACATGTTAATTTTTCTTCGATTTTGTCATACAGTTCCTCCACCTCTTTATCTAGATGATCGCTGGTTGGCATGTATACAACCATCACCACTAGATCTTCTGGTGTCCCACACCTTACCACCATCAGCCTGTCACTGCAGCAATCAACTTCCATTACAGCCTGACTGGTCTGTTTGTCAAGTCTGACCACGTTGTGTATCTCGCCTTCCAGAATATAACATCCGAAAATCACCACTATTGATATCACCCTGCTCCTTCCATCTTACCTCTGTCATTCCAAAGACCTTGTATCTCTCCATTTCCCTCTTTACATTTTCCAAGTGTCCTGATCTTGCCAAATGCTTTCACGTTCCATGTACCAATTTTCAACATACTGTAAGGATTTCGCATGATGATGATCTGAGAGGCCTTATACCCTCACCTGCTGGGCATGACATCCTTGTTTAGAGAAATCCCATTCACGTCGTTGTCTTTTTTAACTTTATTCTGTGGAATCATGGTGTACTGGTGAACGCCTTGGAACTGATAATGAAGGTGGTTTTCTGTTGCCTTCCTCCATCACAGTACAGGAGCTAAAACCAGGTTACTGGCCCACCTTCTCCTGTTGTGAAGCCACCTTTGACCGACGGTTCGGCTCTTCCGCCAACTTCAGATACTAGTGTCATTGCCGCCTGATAAGAGTTTCCCATCTCCTATCTGAATGGCCGATGGCTCGCAGAGGAGCTCCTCCACTCTTTGACAAATCTTCGTTTTGAATCCTGCAGGGTGACTAGCCACCCTCCTCATCCACACCAATGAGAATGGGGAGCCAGTTGAGTCGCCGACCACCCAACCATGAAACAGGTACTACTGGGTTACATGTTACCTGTATCAGGTGAAACCTGACCTGACATATTAAATATCCATATATATATATATATATATATATATATATATATATATATATATATATATATATATATATATATATATATATATAATATATATATATATATATATATATATATGTATGTATATTGCATTCTTTTAATTATATTTTTTAAGTATAAGCAATTTTGATTAACATTTTAAGCACATACACTTTTAAGGTCAATTCTCAAGCTTGTATATGCATTCTATGTGTGGGAGAATGTGACTGAATCTGCAGTGACATTATGTCAGAATCAAGACGACACACTCATATTGCTCGTCCTCAAGGGTTGCCTGGATACGTCCATAAAAGTAGTACTGTGTCTGTGGCAAATCGACCATCAGTAAGCCATCAGTCGAGTGCTCAGATCCAGAGTGTCCCAACATCTGTCACAGCACATGTCAACCAGATGTTTGATTGCTCTGACACCCAAAACCTGCAGTTTACCCTCAGTATCAAAGCAGTAGTCATCTACATTGAGGACCAACCAATCTCTGAGGAAGACAATGGGGCAAATACCAGCGAGCTTGAACCTCGAGAACTTGTAAAAACAATCTTTCAACTCAGAGCAGATTTGGCCAAAAAGAATTTCTTGCTAAAGTTCCTTAGTAACCCAGCTCAGGACTTAGCATGTGGACGGGACAACTTTTACGACAACCTTATTGGTGCAACTACTATCAGTGCTGTTAAACTTAAAACTATAGCCTGTACAGCCAAAGCCGACAAAATTGACCAGGCTACTGGTTATCAGGCAGCCTCATCACAAACACCTCAATCCACAGTCAACCTCATCTCAACAGCTGCAACAGCCACATCAGCTGTCAATGTCTCAGCTTGACAGTCGAAACAGCCAGCCGTCTACATCAACTCCACCTCAGGAACAGACAGATCAGGCCTGGCCGAACCAAGCACAGATTCACACACAACAGTGTAAACAGAGGCCCCGTAACCCCCAGACGATCACTCGTAATCAACAGCAAAGATCTAACAGGCAGACTCTTTACTGCAAGCATTGTAAAATCAAGGGTCACTCCAAAACAACTGCCATAGGGTCAAAGAATGTGAATATTGCCATCATAGAGGACATCATACATCTGAGTGTCGAACGAAAAGAAAAGAGGAAAGACTAGAACGCCTCTTCCAATGCACTGCTGCAGAGCAGCGTCAAAGTAAATCTGTCTTGTTGCAAGCAATACATTTTAGAGGCTTCCAAATGAATTATTAACCTGACATCATTGCTGCTGTGGAAACTTTCTTGAACTTCACAGTACCTGAGAATTTTGGGAGGGTTGATGGTTACTCCAAATGGCACAGACGTGAAAAATTGAATGGTACTTTTGGAGGCATCGATGTCTGCTTTTGAAGAACAACCACTTGAGACTGACGTAGCAGATCATCTCGAACTCATGTTTTTCAAAATCTGGACAGAAACATGTGATACTATCCTTCTCTGTGTCTGCTACAGACCCCAGGGGCAAGGCTCTGAACCACTTATTTATCTTCAAGCCAACCTGGACAATATTCTCTATGCATACTATTGCAAAAATATTATAATACTAGGGGATCTGAACCAATCCTTGGTTGAAAGATCATTTGAAGAGTTCCTCACTACATTCGGGTTCACAAATCATGTTCAATTCCCAACCCACATATCAGGCTCATCCCTTGACCCTGTGATTACTGATCTGGCTGAATCAGACGTCAGTTGTTCCTCCCTAAGCACAATTGGCTCCTCTGATCACTTTACAGTGTTAAGCAAGATCAGCCTAAAAGCTGCACGAGAGAAAACTTTATCCTGTACAATCTGGCAATGGGAAAAGGCAGACTGGAAAGGCATGTGTGATGCACTATCTGAAGCACCCTGGGAAGACATTCTCTCTGGCACTGTTGACAGACAAGCACTGGCCCTTACCAAATTACTAGCCAGCCCACAAGCAAAGTATATACCTAACAAGACATACAAGACAAAATCCACGGATCAGCTACAATTGTAGACTGGCATCTGACAAGAAGATGAAAGCTGGAACCGTTATAAGCGCTATCCCACACACACACACAAAGATGTTCATGCTATGGCTTGCAGGAGAATGAAAACAGTCCAAAAACGGGCAATTAATCGATGGAAGGAGGACCTCCGATTACAACTCACTGGTCGTTCTGTGGGAAGTAAAGCCTGGTGGATCTGCATCAAAAAGCAACAAGGATTTTCACCTGATGACTGCATCCCCCCTCTCAACAAGCCTGATGGATCAGTTGCAACTTCCAGCAGAGAGAAGGCTGAACTTCTGGCTTCATTCTTCTCCGAAAAGATGAGAGTACATGATCCTGACCGACCTTTTCCTAGTCTGCCTCTCGTGACTCACTCGAAGCTGAGCTCTTTCGTGGTCACTGAAGCAGAAGTCAGGCAGCATCTAAATAAGGTTGATGTCCATAAGGCCCGATAAAGTCAGTTCTCACATACTTCACAGGTGTGCTAGGCAGCTGGCTGATCCTCTTACCTCACTTTTCCAAACATGCCGGAGGTACAATAAATGGCCTAATATTTTTGGAAGAAAGCAAACATTATGGCAGTACACCAAAAGAAGAGCAAATCGGATCCAAATAACTATCGCCCAATTTCACTCCTTTCCTCCCTAGGCAAAAGTTTTGAAAAAAGTCAGTGTACCACATGGCAGTGTAATCGGACCACTTCTGTGGAACGTTTACTTTAATGATATCTTGCAGCTCATCCCTGAATCTTATGCTTATGCTGACGACTGCACTCTCACATTCACCTGCGATACCCAAAACCGCGCAGACGCAGTTAGACACGTAAATGACACACTTGACTATATAATTTATTGGGGTAAAAAGTGGCAGGTTATTCTGGTACCAGATAAAATCCAAGCAATAATTATATCTAGACGTCAGACACCGCGCAACGTCCTTGCATCCATCATAAAGCTAAATAAATGAAACCATCAGTATTAGCAAGGATATCAACATTCTTGGCGTGCAGATTGATAATCACCTAACCTTCACCGGTCACGGCAAAGAGTTAGCAAAGAACGCAACAAGAAAGTTGGCCTGTATACGGCGCATCGCTCCTCTGCTAGACAGCAAAGGATGCGCAGTCCTTTACAACTCCCAAGTCCACTCATTGATGGAGTATTCGCCACTCGCCTGGCTGTCCTGCCCGCCAACTCATCTTGCCCTCCTGGACACCGTACAGAGCAGAGCCCAGCGGCTAGTGGAACGGAAGAAGCCCGTAAATGAGCCGCCAGCACATTTTCAGTCACTTCAACATCGGAGAGATGTGGCTGGCCTTTCCGTCTTCTACAAGATACGTAAACAAAATAGTTCCCTACTGACACTACGACTTCCACCAGTAGCCGCGCCCATGTACGGGACAAGAAACGCCAGTAATCGATTCCAAGAAGTCCAGGTTCCCTTCGCGAGAACAGAGCTCTATCTGCGCTCCTTCCTGCCTAGATTTTCTAGAATGTGGAAAATTTTAGTCTAGCAAATTTCCACTCGTATTTTTTTGGTTAGACCAATTTCTCTTTTGACAGAATTGATTTATAAATATCTGTATTAAGCTATAGATAATTTTACCTTTAATTGAAAAATGTAGCACTTACAAGATTAACAAAATGACCTATATTTTACAGACCATGTACATTTTTGGAATTAAGTTTATGAGAGAGAGAGAGAGAGAGAGAGAGAGAGAGAGAGAGAGAGAGAGAGAGAGAGAGAGAGAGAGAGAGAGAGAGAGAGATAGAGAGAGAGAGAGAGAG
>NC_051403.1:30178695-30181195 GCF_015228065.2 Penaeus monodon
AAAGGTAAATAAATGTGCCGACGGACATCCAAAGAAACATAAAATGGCCGACGATTTCCCTGCACCAAATCAAAAATTAATAAAGAGCAGTGGAGACCGCAGCAAGTTGAGTGAGTGTGAGGAGAGGTTAATGTGACATTAGACGGAGCGAGTTGTCACCCACGACGCCGAGCGGTTGACCCAGCTGTTGGCCGACCACCTGCGGGTTGTTAAGCGAACCCTTATTCCCGAAACCAGTTAAACATTTCGCTTAGCTGTGTAATTTGTTCTGCTAATGAGCTATATTAGCCTGATTAAGAAAGATAAAGAACCACCCAGGAGATGAAAGACGCATCACCGTAAGAACACAAACGACACCAGAATGCATGCGCTTCTCTTGCCCTTCCTGCGCCCGAGGTTGCACGCTTTGCACAATTTCACACAATGTACTAAGCGCGGCATACACAACCTTAAGAGAGTTTCAGTTCATTAGTAATTCGTTTTTTTTCTATTTAGTTTCATACGAACTTCAGTAATATACGTAGGGGGTAAAATATAATGACAATGCGTTGCAACGACTGAACTATGTATTTTTTGTGATGTCCAGTAATGAGCAACAGCCGGATTTCCCTGTGTCGTATTTTGTGTCTTTTGATTGTAACTATAGGTCTATTTCAGTACATACTTATAACAGTGTATTCAACCACCATTCAACCATATAGTTTTTCCCACCGTATGTTCATCTTAGTCCCTTTGCTCTCCTCTTTTTTACGGTCTGTATGTCCCTCCCTTCCTCCCTCTCCCTACTCTCTCTCTCTCTCTCTCTATCTCACTCACTCTCTCTCTCTCTCTCTCTCTCTCTCTCTCTCTCTCTCTCTCTCTCTCTCTCTCTCTCTCTCTCTCTCTCTCTCTCTCTCTCTCTCTCTCTCTCTCTCTCTCTCTCTCTCTCTCTCTCTCTCTTATCTACCTTTCCCTCGCTCCTCTGTAAACATGGTATGATCAAAGGCTGCCGAAGTTAACAACGGGTTTTTGTCCCCAGGTTTTTATATATTTCTGATAAGCATTCAAGTGCGTATATGCGTACATGAGGAGAGGACGTGTTTTCACCTATCACGATGATGAGTTTCACAGTATATCATATCACATCACACCCTGGGTACTCTAAACAAACAATAGAGCGGCAGCATCACAGCGGTGCGGTGAACATCCTGCCTGCTGTGGGAACAATCCAGACACTCCTTCAACTTTCTGACCACTCACCAGGTACTGCTAGTAGTCCCTCTCCCTCACAAAGTCGGCGGAGGCTCTCTTAGGTTGCGTCTTTAGCCCTTCTGACACGATTTGTGCGCAGATGTGACCTTGGCGAAGTGTAGGCTGTGAGAAGACAAGTGAGTACACAATGGTCTCGATTCACGCGGGTTCAGGGCAGGCTCTCTGGCGGGCACTCGAAGCGGGCACGGTCAACACTGCTCGTCTGTTGCACTTGTAGCCACGCTCTTGCGCTATCGTAGCAAGTAATTTCGTGTTCAAAGTATACAGAATTCAAAATAAATATTGGGAAGAGGATATAAAAACCAGAAACGCGGGGACAGGTAAAGGAGCGGACCAAAGATGACACGCGACTAGAGAGGCTCAGTACAGACAGGATGAGAAAGTACATTACATGATTATGGCACGGGCGGTGTCCGAGTCCTACTGAAAATGACCCTCACATTGGTCTCTGGTCCCCCTGAGCAGCATCTGCCCCAGGGAGGATCGGCGCCCAGGCTTTGGAAATTTTCTTTTTATGAAAGGCCATAATGCTAAGTCTGCGTGGAATTTGCAACTACCGTTTGTTATACGTATAATTATGAGCACTGTGGCTCATATGGTCAAGCTAATTTTGATTATGAATTATAATTATCATCATTAATATTAATGATGTTACTGTTGTCGTTCTTATTATTACAATTATTATTGGTATTCTTGTTGATAATATTAGCATTATATATATTATCAATGTAACTATTACGATTATAGAGAGAGAGAGCAAAAGAGAGCGAGCTAATGAGAGCGAGAGAGAGAACAAAAGAGAGCGAGAGAGAGAGCAAAAGAGAGAGGGAGAGAGAGAGCAAAAGAGAGAGGGAAAGAGAGAGCAAAAGAGAGAGGGAAAGAGAGAGCAAAAGAGAGAGGGAAAGAGAGAGCAAAAGAGAGAGAGAGAGGGAGCGAGAGAGAGAGAGAGAGAGAGAGAGAGCAAAGAGAGAGGGAGAGAGAGAGCAGAGAAGGGATGAGAGAGAGAAGAGAGAGAAAGAGAGAGAGAGAGAGAGAGAGAGAGAGATGAGAGGGGAGGAGAGAGAGAGAGAGAAGAGAGAGAGAGGAGAGAGAGAGAGAGAGAGAGGAGGAGAGAAGAGAGAGAGGAAAAAAGATAAGAGAAAAGGAAAAGAGAGGGGAAAAGAGAAGAGAAGAGAAAAGAGAAGAGAGAGAAAGGGAGAGAGAAGGAGAGAGAGAGAAAGAGAGAAGAGAGAGGAGGGAGAACGAGAGA
>NC_051403.1:30191195-30206195 GCF_015228065.2 Penaeus monodon
TGAGAGAGTGCACTGGTTTACTGCATGACATCTAAGCATAGCAAATTATTTTTGTGCTAAAGGTCGCTTTTTTACAAAACAATATGCAATCCTGTTCTCCCAAAGGTATGGCCCAGATCATGTGGCATGAGGGCACCTTATAAAGAACAGCATAAAATGTTAGGCATGCATCTTAGTAGCATGATGTGAATGACTAGTCACCCAGAGCTGAGCCTAATTCAGCCATGATGTGAATAACCTGTCACCTGGAGGCACGACCAAGTCAGCCATTATGTGAGCCTTGTGTCATCAGGAGGCTAAGGGTCAAATAGCATGCAGATGTACCATAAAACACCTAAAATTATTTTTAACATATATAGATTGAGCAAGTGCATAGAAGGAATTAAAATCAATGTTTTGAATGAATTTCTTTTATTAGTACTTGAGGCAAATGATTACAAGAATGGTTATATGCACAAAAAAATACAAATCATGTACAACATCAGTTTTATAGTATCCATAATTGCATGTACAAGTTCATTTATGTTTGTTGCATTTAGTGGTGTATTTTTCTCCATTTATGTCCCTGACCTAGAGTTTGCAACTTTGGTTTCTACTCAGAATTTTTACTTTTGCTTGCTACTTAGACAGTATATTCTTTAGAGTATTTTCTTCTCATCTATTTTTTCTACTGTCTTTGTCTGTGAGAGGAGAGATGTTCAGGGCAGATAGGTAGTCTTGAATGAATACCATTCTTCTTTAGTCTGAGAACATGTAGTTTTCCTGTCAGCCTTTGTCCACTCCCATCATTGAAAAAAGATAACTTTGGGCTGTGGAAATCAATGGGGTGATGTGAAGTACACATCCCTGAAAAGAGATGACAAAAATACTGTAGAGATGAATTGTATTACAGAGCTGTGGTATAATGAATCTTTGTGGACCCTTGCCAGTTGTAAAGAGAAACAAAATTTTACAGTAATATAGTAAATCAAAAGGTCACATTGTTGAAAAAGAAAATGATAATAAAATAACTCATATCACCCCATTTTAACTTTAAGCTGATAGGCCCAAATGTGTGGCTGTTGAAATTCTGAAAGACAATTTTATACTTATTCTAGTCACCGAATATTTTTATTTTTTAACTATACATTTTATGTACTTTTTCTACACTTTAGTGAGAGAGGGAATGAGAGGCAGACAAGACAAGACATTTATATGGAGAGAAAAAAGAGATTAAGAAAAGTCTGGGGGGAAAGTGAGAGAGAGAGAGAGAGGTGAAGGTGAGAGAGAAAGAGAGAGAGAGAGGCGAAGGTGAGAGAGAAAGAGAGAGAGAGAGAGGCGAAGGTTAGAGAGAAAGAGAGCGAGAAAGAGGCGAAGGTTGGAGAGAAAGAGAGCAAGAGAGAGAAAGAGAGAGTGAGAAAGAGAAAGAGAGAGAAAGAGGGAGGTTTTAGGGGTCAGAGCCCCAAACAGTGGCAAAGAGCACAAATACTGCTTAATCAATACTAGAGCTTCTTTAGTGTACCACATACCCTCCCACCTATTGGACCTTATATTGTCACTGTTTTTGGCTAGTGCCACTATAAAATGCACATTAGACATTAAAAGGAATCTATCAATACCAGATTTAATTGATTTTAATATGTAGACCTACTCTAGAAGTTTAATAGAACTTGTTACTTTTATTAATAGATTTTATATTTATGGTTACTAGGAAAATATAATTGATTGATTTGGTTCTATGTTTCTTTTTCCAGATATCTTGCAAACATGTGGCAGCTTAGATTGCTCGGAAAATTAATTTTAGTCCTGCTAGGAGTTTCAACATGGGTAAGTTACTGCTAACACTTATTTGAGGATAATTTGTGCATATGAGTGTTCTTACATCACATAAAATTAGGTCATCACTGCTGTCAGATGTCTCAGTTTGTGCAATTTCTTCAGGCACATACATTATCCATCCCTGAGGAGAACAGCATTCAGCCCACACACAGTTCTTCTGGCCCATGTCATGCCATGGAACCAACAGAGGTAAGTAAGGAGTGAGGGAGTAAGTACACAACATGTACAGCTGAATTTCAGAAACTTGATGCTATAAATTTTTGTGCTAAAGAGAGCAAATGATATACCTGTCATGGCAGAGCTACAGGGAAGAGCAAGGGAAGGGAATGAACCTTTGCCTACCCGTCTACCCCTTAACTTGTAATCATAAAACACAAATAGCAAGTTGCTCAAATTGCTATAATAAAGAATTGATAGAATTATGATTTTTAAGTTAAATATGACTTAGATAACTTGCAATTTAATTTATTTCCCCTCATACTTTTCTTCTTTGATTGTCCCATTTCCTACAGTAAAATAATACTCTTCATTCTGATTTTCCCCAAGATTGTGTGTAGGGGTATGCAATCCCTTGAAGAGGTATCCAACCACATCCCAGAAGAATTGAGGGCACAGGTAACAAAACTCACGTTGGAGAATGCTGTTCAGGGAGTCTGGACAAGGGATGACCTAGTAAAGCTGCCATCACTGCACACTGTTGTATTCAACCACAGGTCAGTGTGCCATGAAATGCACATTATGCTCTCATTTTTTGTTACTAAGGAAAAATACAAATGTTTTAAAAAATACACAACATATTTCAGAGCATAACAATTTATGAAATTATTAATTAACCAGAAAATTTACTTTCTAATAAAGATCATCAAATGATCACTTATTTGTTAAAACCCATTATAAATTGGTAAATCTAATCCAGTGCTTTTATTTGATCATTATGTGTTGCTGTTTGTATACACTACTGTGAGTGTGGCTAGAGGGGAGGGAGAGAAAAATGGCCATATTATCTCTATTTTTGCAAGTTTCAAACTATAATGTGCAGAGATGCAGTATTGTTTCCACAATAATAATTACTATAAAAAAAATCTTCCCAAACCATTCATGAAACTACTAGTCCTATGCTCTCCTTAAACTGTATATCAGGGAATTATGCAAAGGTGATTCAAAGATGATTTTGATGCATTGCATTGTCATTGCAAATTTTTGTCTTGGGAATTCATTACAACATGCTCTCACAGCTATTTTTCTGAGTGGGAACTTCCCACACGGCCAGATGCTCCTTCCCTCTCACGGTTGATACTGGAGGACTGCTGGAATAACAATACTCTCAAGACCTCCAAGATGAGGTCTACACTCTCCCTTACAACTGAGGTAACCTTATAAAAAATAATTGACATTTGTGTTTGGTTTTATGAATTGTGGAGTTTTATTGTTTTAATTTGTCAGTGTCTGCACCTTTTCCACTGGTATTTATGAAACACCTTCCACTTACAGATACCAGTTAGGGAGGGCATTGAGTAGAAATAATGTTCTGTCTTCTCTTTAGACACTAGCAGGTTTGGGAGGGTTAGAAGAGTTTCACATCATAGACTGCTATGTCCTCGACTTAAATCTCAGTTCCATCGATACTGTAAAACCTCTCCAACTTCTCAATATTGTTGGTAAGTGAATGATGTGTATTGTGTTGTTAATGAGCAATTTAAATATGGTAGTATTAATTTTCATTTCATTGTCTTCATGTAAGGCAGTTGCATTGATCTAACATTAAAAGATCAGTCATCAGAGCTGAGTTCAGATAACAGTAGTACCTCAAGACACTCTTGTTACGGTACAGGGGGAGGCCTCAACTGCACGAAGGACAAGCTGTGGATGCTGGATTGGATGGAAGTAGGCCGAGCAAACATCACAAATACCACAAGGTGCTTTGTGGTGAGCTCAGGGGAGATGATTCTCTTCTCCACACGCTACAGTTTCAATGACCACCAATTCTTGCTCTGCATGAAGTATGTGAAGGTGAGAGAGATGGAGTGACTTGGTTTTCTGGGCAAGTTTGTTTTAAAAAAGTCTTTATTTGCTTTCAGTAATGGCAATTAAGATGTCCTTTTTTCATCTCATTACCAGTTTGTTCATTGAAAGCTTAAAGAAGTTTAATTCATTTAGTTTAGATTTGTAAAAATGAATACTGAATGAAAATGAACTTGGATAGCTATAACAGAGGCTTGCAAAGTTTTACAAGACCCAAATAATTTTCCTCAGGAAACAGAGCGTGATTGCCCAAGCCAGTGCCAGTGCAATGTCCAAGGCTTCAAGGAGAGTCAGTACCCAATAATACACTTGCTTTGTGAGAGGGTTGGCCTCACCCAACTGCCGGAGGTCATTCCAAGATGTACAACACGCATGCAGTTTGGATGGAATAATGTAAGTACAGAGAACAGTAGGGCTATTTTTATTATGAAATTGAACTCTTAATATGTAGCTTAAACAATGTGATGAATGAACAGTCTTATGAGAATAGAGCACTGCCTGGCATATATATATTTTCCAGTATTTATAATTCAGTTCAAAGTCTGCTTTAAGCAGTCTGACTAATTTAGACTTTTCATACCACATCTACCTCCAGATCACTGACATAAATACGCTCTTCACTAATGAGAACTATCGGAGGATGGATTCCATTCTCTTGAACAACAACCAGATTTCTTACATCAATGGAGATCTCTTCTATAACTATATTAAGGGGCGACCACTTGATGTTTACATCAATCTTGCAAACAATAAGTTGACAACAGTAAGTCTTTTAGTGCTATTTGTGATGCATACACTTAAAATTAGATCTGAAAGTCAGTGACATTTGATGGATATTAAAGCTGAATGCATTTTTTACATTCCAGTTGCCAATCAAAGAAATTAACAGAATTTATGAGGAAGCACGCCAAACATCACAACTCTTCTACCCAACATTCAACCTGGCAGATAATCCCTGGAACTGTGACAATTGCTCCTTCTTGCCAGAGTTCCAGGTGAGACTTCAGCTGTGGGGTGGGGAGTTTTTTGGGAGAGAGGTAGACACAGCTCATAAATGTCTGATGTTGATTTGGGTGTTCAAAAAATTTAAAGACTAGGCAAGAGCTTAGTAGATGTCTTGGTTAATTTTGTATGGAAATATGGCCATGATAATGCATACAATATATCTATGTATACATTCATCATATAAAAAACCTGTGAAATTTATAAACCACACTTCTTTGTCTTCCTTGCAGAAACTGGTGTATTACCAGAGCACAATGATCCCAGATTATCATGACATCCGCTGCCCAAGTGACAGCGAACACCATCCCAAAAAGCGTCTGATCTTGATTGACGTCAAGTCACAGTGCTCTTCAGGCCCTCCCCTGCTGAGTTCCCTTGACATCCTCAATATCACCCTGGCTCTTCTGCTGCTCCTTCTCATTATCAACTTCCTCCACAACTTCTACCAGTACAGACGCCATGGGAAGCTGCCTTGGATCATCATTCGGATGCCCTGCTGCTGAGGGAAGCCAGCTTCCAGGCCTGTAGCATACAACTTGGCTTTTAGGAAGATTCAAGGGTTGTTAAAGCATTTGGGTATTTCTTCTGTTTCATTCTTTCTACTTTTGTGTTCTTTGGTATATAATTAAGCCAGCACTAGAGGGCTATTGGTTGTGTTGCAGCAGGTCTCCAAGCCTGAGTTGCAACAAGAAGAGTGATAAGGGCAGCTTAAATTTTGTCCTTTAAGATATTCTATTGTGTTCATACTATGGCAGAATGGGTGCAAGTGCCTCATTGCTGTCATTGCAATGTTATGAGAAAGAAGTGGAACTTGAGTTCATGAAATGTACCTGAGATGAAGAGTTTACTGCTAATATAGTATATTCATATAACTGTTTTTCTTTATAAATTTTATATGAAAACAAATAAGTAAGTAGTGGTGTGACAACATTGAGTGGTTTTGTTTCAGATGCTATTCTATGATATTTTTTCATGACTACAATATGTCAGAAGAAAGTTGATTTGTTGTATGATTGAACTTTTTGCCGAGTTTTAAATATTTGCTCTTATATAATATTGCTTTTGTTTATGTTTACAATTCTAGAATTCCCAACTTTACACTTCCCAATAGAGAGGCTGTTACTGCATTGTGATCATGTAATCATATAGGGCAGTTATTATTACAGTAAAAATTAAATATGGGAATGCAGGGATCCACAGTAATAACTGTGATAGCCAATAGTGAATAAAGAAAAAAAATAAATAGTTGTGTTTCTGCACAACATGGTAAAGATGAGACATGAAAGTATGCAAGATTCACGTTTACCTTAGTAGTATGCAAAATTCTTAATATTTAGTTCAAAAGTGGTTTTAGTGTAGTCTTGCTACTGCAGTCAATTGATCTTGGACTTATCCTGTGACATGTACATAGATATAATAGCAACTATGTTTAATTTGTATATCAAAATCTTACGAAAAGTATTTTTGTAATAATGGGCAGATGCATAAACTTACACACATGGAATTGTATATCTACACACAAACATACAAGCACACACAAGCATTTTTTTATTATTATTATTATATTTATATATTTTTTTTCTTTTCTTTTCTTTCTTTTTTTCTTTTTCTTCTTTTTCTTTTTCTTTTTTTCTTTTTCTTGCTTTCTTTTTTCTTTTCTTTTTTTTTCATACAGAAAATGGTACCAGCATTATTTTTTGGACCAGTACTGTGTAAAGTATCTATGGTAGTTTTGTAGCAGTCAAACATTAAACATCATAGTCTGGTGTCAACATTGCGAGTTGATTGTCTGAGCTGTAATTTTCAAATGTAATAGTTAATGATTAGAACAAATAAATATGCTAAACATATAAGGTCATATAACACTATGTTTTTTGTTTAATTAGTCTAAATTAAATGCATATTGCCAGCACAAATTCATCTTATTGGAAATAGTGGCTTCTACAATCTGATTGGCACTAGCAAGAAAAATATCTTGCTATGAAGTGTTTCCTCCTGTTAAGTGTTATTTGCAAAAATAGAGCTGAGAAAGTTTTAACAAGGGTTTCACTAAAAAAAAAATATATTGGCACTAGGCATATAATGGAAGTATTCAGTAACTATTTTGAAGAAAAATTAAAAACTGCAAATAGCATTAGTTCAATAAATAGTAACATTACTACTTGTGAATTACTTTAAAGTATTGCTTGTCTACTTCTGTATGCTAGTGCACACACACATCTTCCCATATATCCATGCACACACACATTAAAATGAACATGTAGCATTGGACTGCTATGTCCTCGACTTAAATCTCAGTTCCATCGATACTTTATTTGCATATTTGCTCAAGAACAGTTTGAATAGGACATTTTAATCTGACTTGCTCCAAGACAGCAAGTATGGGAAGGAAGGGGAACTTTTTCTTTTTTATTTATTTATTTTGTGTGAGTGTGTGTGTGCGTGCATGCATGTGAGTGAGTGAGAAATTTGTGAATTATTAATTCCCCCCATAAGACATAATATTCATAGTATATTTGAGAAGCAAGTATTGGAGAATGCACTGCTGTAGGATAAGTCAGGAAACAAAAATACAAACATACAGACAAAAATTATTTTTCCTTGTATCTAAATATTTAAGAACAAATAAAAAGGTGTCATGCATATTATTTTAGTAGGCTATCATTAATGAAAGCCATGAATCTATGACTTATGCACTATGTTTTTGGTAAATCTTGGAACTAGAAACCAACTTTGTTATTATACCAGAGTGTTTATGCTTCTTTGGAGCTTCTGCACTAGTCAAAGATATTTTTAGGTAAAGGGCATTTGTGTTTCTAGATCCTTTCCACAGGGACATATCGCTTTTGAATATATAAGTAAGTACATTATGCATATATATTTTTTATGTGAAATCCAGTGACATGCATTGGTATCTTCTTTACTACGAAAGAAAGGCAAGGCATGGTTAGCAATTGTGGGATTTAGTTTCCTGATCCCAAAGATGATTGTAGTGCTTCTCTGCATTTCGTATATTTAATGCATGGTAAGACTTCTTCAGGTACTAACTGTAATAAAGCACATAATTCATGCAAAGACAAAGTTTAAGATAGAATTGGTGAATAAGAACTTATAACAAAAGAGCTTTAAGGGGCATGGTCCATTTAACAGTACAGTGCAAAAATAGTTTAATTAACAGAATCTTGAAGGTGATTTAAGAATACAAAAGTAAAATAGATAGATCTTAAGAAGTTCATTACATATATCATAGAAGAGGTGAGAGAGAGAAAACAAAAACTTTAAAATGTATTATAATTTACCTTGTTTAATAGTGCTGTTACAATGGCAACAAGGCTGCCTACTTAAAGTTGTGTCCACCTGAGGAGCTGAGTCTGTGCAGACCTGGGGCTGAAGTTATATCTCTTGCTTCTTCAGCAGTCCTGCTAGACTGAGGGTGGTGAGTTGTGCCAATGTAAGGTGTACTTTATTTGTGATTGGCCATTTTCAAGGGTTACCCACAGTTTCCCCACTTTTAATATCATATCCATGGGTGCCTGGCCACTTTCCAACATTTTTAATTGGACCATCAATGGGTAATAATGCTTCCTGGCACAGGTACTGCCTGTCATGTGGATGCAGCTTTAACCTCAGCAGATGAGCATTTGTGAGTGTACAGTATATTTAATCCTTTGTCATATGCAGATGCATAGTTTCATATGGAGGGTGCTATTGAGTATGTATTCAAGTTTCCCACATAGTCAACCTGTTGCTATTTGATTTAAATCAAGGCATGTCTTTCAGAGTAAGATTTTTTTTACAGTGCTTCATCATGCATCTCATATATTTTCTAATTTTATGTTTTGCTCACCATGTAGTGTTCTCATAATATTTCTCTTGACTATAGAAGGAATTGTTGATAACATTTTGCTAGTAGAAGAGAAGGGTATTACACCAATGTCTGGTTCAAGTTGGTCTTTGCCCAATTTTAGGCAGATGATGTGAATTGCAGTAGGTTTCTGCTGCTTGGTATCTGGATAAAATGGATTATTAGCGCATCTGGAATTTTATTTGGGTACAACATTTCTTTCTTTCTTTTTTTTATGTAATAATTAAGTTCACTGGAAATCATTGTGCTGCTACTAGCCTAGAGCTCATTTTACTGTGTAAGCTTGATTTTATAGTATGTCAACTTGATATAATGAATTGAGTTTAGTGGAAATCAATAATTTGCTTAGAAGAAAATATGTAGTTAATTGATTGATGAGTGTGCCTATTGTATGGTTTTCAACAGTATATTTGCAAATTTGACTGGACTACAGACTTTTTATATATTTTTTAGAACTCTGTTGTTACCTGCATTAACCCCAAAAGGATGATCAGTAATAATTATCAATATTAGGTGTAACTGCATGCCAATGCAATAGAGTGCTTAAATTGTTTGACTGCTATTTTTCTGGATTTGTTTATGCACTCTTTAAGCCTTCCTATTTTCCCTATCTTGTGGAAAAACAGCAAAATACCTAATAAGCTTTCTATTTCCTTATTACAGAATTTTGAGGGTTCGTCTTTTTCTTGCCTTATCTTCTACTACACACAGATCTGGACTTTCCCATCTGTTTGGGATAAAGTGCACAAAGTTTCAAAGACTGAATAATTGGTGCTAAAGCATCTGCTGGAAAAAAAAATCTTTATAATACTTGTTCACAAATTTTGTAAAATTTTGCTTTTGTCTTTCAAGTAAAAAAAAAAAAAAAAAACACTTTATGCATCACAAAATAAATAAAGTTTGCTTACTCTTTTTTATTAAATCCTATAATAAATTGAATTATAAGTATGGTGTAGAGTCAACTTCCTGTGCCTTAATCTACCCATGAATTAAAGTAGCAAATTAAGGATTAAGCTTTCATGTGGAAGGACTTCACATTAATATAGTGTCCTTATTTTGTGTAAATTTAACTCACTGCTGCCAAGGATGGCATGTATATACACACTGTACCCACTGAGTTTGATTTTAATTAAGTAGTCACCAAGAAGTTGACTATTAATTCTACTTGTCACACCTGTTTATCCTTTTCCTTGATTTTTTAACTGTTATTTTTTATTTTATATTGCTATTAGTGTTGTTAATAAGCGATTATAATTATAATGTCAATAATAATAACTTCAAATATTTTTTTTTTAAGAATCTAATAAATGACTCCTTGATAGCATTGCATTAAGAAAGTCATTTCACAAATCAGTACTTTGGAGTCCATTACATGTTCCTAGCAGCAGTAGGTTAATGTTTCTTTTCACAAGTAATTATTCTGTAATGATTCTGCTGTCATTCTTCCAATTAAGACATCTGTAAGACCTATTCAATCTTCTTGTAAGGGGGAAGAAGACAAATTTTTAATCCTTTACTAACTAGAATGATAGAGTAATAAATGTTTAAGGCAATCTCAATTTTTGAAGTGGTGGTAGTGGTTACACCCTCCAAAAGAATGTTTATTAACAAGAATACATTATTTCTGCTCTAGCCCTAAGATTCCACATACATAGAGAGAATTATTGGCTGCTACAAAAAATAAACATTCAAATTTTGGCTTGCAAAGGCAGATAAGTTTCTGTACAGTAGTGATGATTTTTCCAGAATAAAATAAGAAAATTTCAATTTAAAAATCTTTATTTCCAATTTTACAGACTTTCAATGTCATAAGAATGATAGGTTTTGACACTGAAAATCAAACAGCACTTAATATTTTTTTCAATATAGGTACCAAGTCGGTAAGATGGTTCGCAAGAATGAATTTTACATTCAACACATTTTGCTATAATAAAATTTTGAAACTGGAACAATAAAAAGGCTGTATTGGAATTACTCACATTTATTGTACTATGGATGAATTAAACACAACAGGCAAAAGTTCATGTCAGCAAAATAATATTTTCACCCAGACTTACCATAAAAATTGCAATTTCTACAGCTAGTTTACCGAGAGTTACAGCAAAAGCTTCAAGGTGAAGTTGAAAGAAATTATTTTGAAAAAAAATATATCTCTACAAAAAAATATTTTTTACTTGTAGCTTTCAGAAGTCTTGTATTTTTTTAGCACTTTTAATGCTGGCAGAAATCGGTACCACAAAATCCAAGAAAATCTTTAAGATATTATACTTTCTTTACAATACAATAAACTTTCATAAACAAAATAATATTTTCTTTCCACATATCTCATACAAAGATGGGCATCGTAAAAAGACGCTCATACTTTGGACTTTCACTACTATAACATCTAGAATAAAGCACTAACCAGTGTTAAAAAAAAAAAATAAAAAAATAAATCTGTGATAGTTGAGCAAGATGATCTCCAGCAGTGTTCTTGTGATGGTATGGTTTTATATGCGGTGATTTGGGTGTTACTCAGGACTAATGACCCTAGAGCTTGGAGGAAACCTAAAACATGCAAAAAGAAAAAATGTTTTGACACATGTTTCATCTTTTTATAGAAAAAAAAACTTCATGTACATCAATATAAAATAAACACAAAACACAAAAAAAAGGAGAAAAAAACAAAACAGATATGGGTAACAAAATAAATGAAGGATAACTGCTGATTACACATTACCTTCAAAGAAATCAGATGATGAAAACTTTGAATAACCTGAAAACCAATCACATCAAACAACTACTTACAATGAAAGACAAAAGTTCATAAAATTCTTTGAAAGTAAATGTTAATTCTAATTATGAAAATCAAAAGTGAGACTACTGATTGAGTGAGAGAACGCACCAACATAAACAATGAAAGAAAATACAAGAGCATGCAGTTTTACGTACTAGAGTGTCTATGACACCTTTGTTGGTACCTTGATTAAGATTGTCTTAATCTCCAAGTATTCTGCCAGGCCATCTTCACCTCTGGAATAGGCCAAGATATTGCGTAAATAAAAATGATAAGAAGAAATAAACAACATACAAAAAAAGACAAAACTTATAGACAATATGCTGGCATACATGAATAACCTTACAGCAGCAGAAAAAAAAAGAAACACTACACACAAGACAGGCTTCTAAAAAGTCAGACAACAGTTTCAATAAACCAACATTGTGTATAGTGATTTTTTTTTCCATTGGTATATACAATGAAATGGGGGGGGGGGATAAAATAAAATACTATTAACATAGTATTAACCTATTAAGTCTTGTTTTACAAAAGAACAACAAAATAGCATATAAGAATGGATCATTAGTCTATCGGCATCAAAACAAATTCCTAGGAGAATCTTTGGCAAGAGCAAACAACCCCAGCATCAAAGCAAAAGCCTTGACTACCTCAAGGAAAGAACCAATCCCCACACTTACAGTTCTCTGCCATGACCTGACTGCTTGTAGCCTCCAAAAGGTGTCTGTGGCAGACACAAATCGTAACAGTTCACCCTGAAAATATAAAAGTAATTGAAGCTATAATAAAATAAAAATCTAGGAAGGAAAAATGTAAGTAAGGAACTCTCCATGAAAAGCTACTTGGTATTTTTTAGATTACATAAATACATAAATGAAAAATAAATAAATAATAAAAGAAAATACACACATCTTGTTTATTTCAAACCTGACTCTCTTTTCTCTCTTGATGATCTCTATTTCTTAGAATGTCTAATATGTAAATGCATCCTCATTCCCCTTGCCCATTATTTTTTAACTTATAAAATGTTTTACTTTTATAGTATATATAATCTATTTTCCCCATGCACACATAATGAATGCTAAAAAACTGCATGCAAACTCACCAAACAGAACCAGCTCTTACACTCTGAGCGTAAGTCAGGGCTTTGTTGATATCACGAGTCACGATTCCAGAGGCCAAGCCATAATTTGTGTCGTTGGAGCGCTCTATGGCTTCATCTAAGGTCTTAAACTTCAGAATGACTTGCACTGGTCCAAAGATCTTTGGGAGAGGCAAATAAAGATAAAAAAAGAATAGAAAAGAAAAGAAAAGAAAAGACAAAAGGAAAAAATAAAATAAAATAAAATAAAAAAGAACAGAGGAAGAGAAGACAGAAAAAGGGGATGTGCTCCAACAAATGTAAAATCACAAGAAAAATCTATAATCTACTCTTATAACTACATGAAAACATCTTCTTATTACTGATGAATCATTAACAAGACCGAGTGAAACTGTACCTCCTCCCTTGCAATGGTCATGTTGTCTCTGACATTAGAAAACACTGTTGGCTGAACAAAGTAGCCTTTGTTCCCCAGGCGAGCACCTCCACACTCCAGCTTGGCTCCTTCTGCTTTGCCCTGCTCTATGTATCCAAGAATGCGCTCCATTTGCTGTTGGCTCACCTATGAGAAATGACAAGAAACAGCAATCAATGACATCTGTTTAACAAAACCTACATTAGCAGGTAAGAGTATTCATTCTGTTTTAAAGCAATAACTAACTCTGGGTAACTCTTACTTGTGGTCCCTGAAGGGTATCTTCATTAAAGGGGTCTCCCACAGGACGCTTCTGGGCCAGTTTCACTGCTCTCTTCACAAATTCATCATAGATGGATTCATGCACAAATGTTCTTGAACCAGCACAGCAATTTTGGCCGTGATTGCCAAACATCGCAGTGTGGCACAAATCTGCTGCTTCATCCACTGAAAGAAATTAAACAGATAATAAAATATGTATTTGTAACAAAAGCAAATAAAAAGGATCTTTATCCTAAAACATTTAAACCCTGTTTTCAGCAGATAAGAAGGTAATGTACATGATTTTCAAACCAAAGAATGACATAACTTACAATCTCCACAGTCTTCACACACAACAACAGGACTCTTTCCTCCCAGCTCCATGGTGACACGCTTCAGGTTTGACTGACCTGCAGCTTCTAGGATGCGTCGGCCAATCAAAGTGGAGCCAGTAAAAGCCACCTATTTTGTTTTGCATGTAAAAAAATATTAACAATACATTCACAAAATATTTTAAACAGTCACTTTTAAACCTTTACTGATATTAAAAAACATATACCATATCATGTTACATATTCCCTTACAGCATGCACATGTGAGTGTCACCTACTTTATCAATATCAGGATGATGAGCAACTGCATGTCCTGCTGAGGCTCCAAAGCCAGGAACAATGTTGATGACACCAGGTGGGAATCCAGCCTGAGAGTAAACAATTCAGATCAATTAAATTCACTTTAGCTGCATTTTTTATTTCCTCAGAGGTATTGTAATTTTCATTATTACTATCATAAGTATATTATTATTATAAAAGAAATTTAAATCTAAATGTTTTTTTCTAGAAGGCAGATGAAATTTAATAAACAATCACCACACAAAGAGTAACATGAAAAAGAATTAGCTCTTCCTATAATCATTTCAACCTCTTAAACAAGAACATAATTCCTAAACAACTCGTACCCATTTTCAGAAAGGCAAATCCTTTGTACATGCGCCACATGCTTAAAATGTGCAAGTGGCTACCTCACCTCCTTGACCAGAGCCCCAAGATAGAGGGAGCTGATCGGTGTCAGCTCAGCTGGTTTGAGAACAATGGTGCAACCGGCAGCAAGAGCAGGCCCCCACTTCCAAGCAATCATCATCACAGGGTAGTTCCATGGGATAATCTGACCCACAACACCCACTGGCTCCTTCCTTGTCATGCACAGGAACTCACCATCTGTTGCACCAAGTTTCATAAATGTTTACTTTACTCCATTTTTTTCCATTATATTTCATACAACAATCTACAGACCTAACCAAGCAAGCTTGCCACAATTTTTACAAAGTCTGTTTCTAACACCTTCACTATCAGCTAGTTTCCCAGCAGAACATCATATATCAGTATATTGATTTCACAACAATCTGCACCTTACCACAAGGAACAGTGTCTCCATGGATCTTGTCACACCACCCAGCATAGTAACGGATGGTCTTCACACTGTATTCAAGGTCACACATGGCCTCAGTGAATGGTTTGCCATTGTCCAGAGTGTCAAGGCTGGCCAAGTAATTCATGTCGCGCTCTAGCAGGTCACACAACTGTAATACAAAGTAAAAGTCAAGAACCTACCACTGCAACTATAGCTTTTAGGGACCTACATACACTGGCAGTCACACTGTCCAGATGTTATAACTGGTCATTTAAAATAAGATCTCAGTTATATAACTGCAAAAAGAATGACACCTTAACTTTTTT
>NC_051403.1:30210495-30220495 GCF_015228065.2 Penaeus monodon
CTCTCCTCCCCTCTCTCTCTCTCTCTCTCTCTCTCTCTCTTCTCTCTCTCTCTCTCTCTCTCACTCATGCATATTTATGTATGTAGATGCTTATCCAAAGAGCAAAGAATCTTTAGAGAGTTAATTGTTTCATGCTGTAATCCAGGATTACCTTCTGTTACAGGAGGGAGAAACATGCCTCCAGGAAAAATAGCCGCAGGTCTTCGGTGAGTTTTTGCATCTTTATATGTTTTCATCAAGTTCTTAATGGTACTTTCTGCATAAATGAATTAGTAGTATCTTTATACATATCTGTTGGGTTAATGTTTATGGTAAGGATGCACTAAGCTAGGGCTAACTGAAAATGAGTTTCAGCTCTATCTTGCTGTGCATAATGAGGTCAAGATAATATTTGGGGGTTAGCCCCTATCAACTCTCACTTTGGGTGCTCCCAGTCATGGCAACTTAGCTTGCTGAATAAATTTTGTGAGGTGGAACTGGGGAACTTAGTCTGGTGAGTGTGTCTGTACTTTAAAGAAGGTTAGTATGGATGCAGTAAGCTAGGGAAAATTGAAAATTATATCCTTAAAGAGGACAAAAAATTATAGTCATCAGTTCAGGAAATAACATGCAGATATGAATGGTAATGCCACAAATACAAGAAAAAACTTGGTGCTCCTGTGTTTTCAAGTCTTATCTTGCCATACATAACAAGACAACATTGTTTGCATCAACCCTCCCCGTGGCACGTCCACTCATGGCAACTTAAATTGTTGAAAAAAATTGTGACATGGATTTAGGGGCTTAGTACTAACTCTGGTGAGTGCATATTGTACAGAACAACTGTAAAGAATTAATGTCCATTGTTATTATGTATAATGAAAAACCTTGTATGTCAGATTTTTTCTGAACCATGAAAACATTACTTGCTGGTCTCTCATGAGGAGGTACTAAAGGAGTTTAAAGGAGGTATTTTAGATGTACTTTAAAGCCTAGGTGGCTTACCACTTTAAATCATAGTAGTAAATGTTCAGAGTACCAAGGTGCACCAGATCAAGATGATAATATAGTGACCATCACCTCGTACATATTCTGTACAGCTCATTTATCATATTTTACCCTGCAATTTTCCTGGTAACTTCCATGCCCTCCCCCTACTATTGGGGCCAAGGTTATGGGATATTGAGGAGTTTCTGCAGGAAAGTTCATACTTGTACGAGTAGTTATGGGTGAAAGGAATCCATTTACCCTTGATGTATTGAAAAGCTTGAACTTATGTCTGTGATAACTTACTCAAACTATGGTGTGTAATTATCACAAGAAATCATGTTTTACTCATGTATTATCTTTCCTTATAAGCTTGAAAATGAACATCTGGTGTGATTGCCTGAACTATGGCTTGCACATAATGGGTTAAGGTTGGCTTTACTTTATATAGTTCTAAAGACTAAGACTGCACTCTTCTTACAGATCCTGAAGGAGTCTCCAGGCAGAAAGCCCCTGGTGGCCATGGAGAGCAACCACCATTCCAGACGCTCTCTTAAGAGGGTTTCCTTTGCTGATACCAACACAATAAAGTGAGGCTATGGTGATCTGTTTATGTCTAGTTAATTTTGCCTTTAGTAAACTTTTGGGAGTACATAATTTTTCAAATGCTAGATGAAATTCCACTTATGTAAATTTTGTAAACATAATGTCTATATACACAGGGAATTTTTGGCCACAATGGGAGCCAGCACAGAATGGAACAGCACCTATGAGGCCCCTGCACCTCAAGACTCCTCTGCCTCCATGGACATCACTACGCTTGGTCCTAAATCTGATGGGTGAATAATGATTGAAATGACTGTGTCTTTACTAACTATCATACAAAAAAGGACAAATACTAATTTTGTACAGAGTAAAGAAAACTATCAGTTATCAGATATTTACAGAACTAGTGTATGATTGGCATAATTGCATTTTGAAATCATAATAACCTTGTTGATTGCAAACACCTGCATGTCAGTAATTACTTCAAATGTTGCTCATCACTTTTTAAACCTTTACAATGAAAACTGATTTCTTTAAAAACTTTACACTTTTTGTGGGAATTTTTGCTAACTTAGATATGGAAATTATATCTATATTGTATACATTTATGTTGAGGAATATACATATATTAGTAAAAATAAGAACTATAATTTACAATGATCTTCTGAGTTCCACTGACCAATGAGCAGTCGTTTCAAAAGTTTCTAGGCTCCAGCTGTCAGAGTTAAGTGAACAGACTGTAGCATGCTTCAGTGTGTCATTCTATAACACATGTATACTGATGCATGTTGCAATTGTCTCATGGAGATGATCTGAGCAGTGTTCTGACTAGTTTTTGCTTTTTCAGGTTGGAGATGACTGGGGTTTCACAAGATGAGCAGGTAAACTGTCTTGTTGTCCTTCTTTAGTTTACAGTTCTGGAAATTAGTGGACAAAGAGGAGGTGGCTCTGAGATGCTGTAGAATGTTGCATGATTCACAGTTTCCCCAGATCTGTACACCATTTAAGTATCATTAATTTTTCACACTGTGAACATTTGTTTAGCAAGTAGTGAAGTAACCTTTAGCTGGGCAAATTTCCACATACTTGAGCCTTGGATGTAATATTACACTTCCCTCTACCAAGGATCTAGTATTACCCCACCTGCCATTTAAGGGTTAACTCATTGATCAAAGTGTTCCTAAACAGCTGATAGGGTCCAGGGAATGGATTTGTAATCATTAGCTAGAAAGCAGGATTGGTAACTATAATATTTTTAAGAAACTCCCCTTGTCTTTCATTACTAAGGTAAGAAAAAAATAATGTTTGGGTAAGCTTCGGGCAGCTATATACTACATGGCATCTTCATATACAAATAATATTTTCCATGTCATGAAATCATACCATCTGTGACCAGTAGATTAAGTAACTTTCATATTTGGTGCTTAATTTGAAAGTTGGACAAGCTTGTTCCATGTTACAACAAAATGTTTTTTGATAGGATGATTCTGGCACTGTGGATCCAAAGAATCTTCAGTTGGATACTTCAACCTTTCTCAACCAGTTCTTGAATATGAAGCCAGGCTCATCCTCAGCACCTGAAATGCCATCAAAGAAGGAAGAACCTCACTCTCAGTCAGAGGACAACCTGCACATGGAGACTTCTACATTCCTGAATCAATTCTTGAACATGAATCCTGGCACAGATGCAACACAGGAGTCTAGGTCAGGTCTCCAGGATGAGGAACCTAGGCAGGACATGTTACTCTCCCAGTCACAAGATAACCTTTGTACGGATACTTCAGTCTTCCTCAGCCAGTTCTTGAACCTTCAACCTGGTTCGACAGCAGAACAGACTGGTCACTGCCAGCCTAATCATACTGCTCCGAATCCATCTGTTGGTGAGTAGTGTCAGCCTTAAGCAAATTTTTTGTGGTATTGTTACTGGTATGAAATAATAATTACTGTCTGAACTTTTCCATATCTTGCTATAGATAACTGATAAATTGAGGTTAAGGATGGATCAGCTCTTACTTTGATGCTGGACTGCAGGTTACACTCTATGACATAACATAACACCTTCGACATTTTCTGTCTCTCTCTCTCTCTCCTCTCTCTCTCTCTCTCTCTTCTCTCTCTTCTCTCTCTCTCCCTCTTCCCCTCTCTCCCCCACTCTCTCTCTCTCTCTTCTCTCTCTTCTCTCCTCTCTCTCTCTCTCCTCTCTGCTCTCTCCCTCTCTCTCTCTCTCTCTCTCGCTCTCCTATCCCTCTCTCTCCTCCCTCTCTCTCTCCCCTCTCTCTCTCTCTCTCTCTCTCTCTCTCTCTCTCTCTCTCTCCTCTCTCTTTCTCCCTCCTCTCTCTTTCTCCCTCCTCTCTCTTTCTCCCTCCTCTCTCTTTCTCCCTCCTCTCTCTTTCTCCCTCCTCTCTCTCCCTCTTTCTCCCTCCCTCCTCCCTCTCCTCTCTCTCTCTCTCTCCTCCCTCTCTTCTCTCTCTCTCTCTCTCTCTCTCTCTCTTCTCTCTCCCTCTCTCCTCTCTCCTCTCTCTCTCTCTCTCTCTCCTCTCCCCTCCTCTCTCCCCTCTCTTCTCTCTCCTCCTCCCTCTCTTCTCTCCCTCCCTCCCTCTTTCTCCCTCTCTCCCTCTCTCCCTCCCTCTCTTTCTCCCTCCCTCTCTCTCTCTCTCTTCCCTCCCTCCCTCCCTCCCACCCCCCCTCACTCCCTCTCTCTCTCTCTCTCTCTCTCTCTCTTCTTTCTCCCTCCTCTCCCTTTTCCTTTTCTTCCTCTTTTTCCCTATCCCTCTCTTATTCCCCCCTCCCTCTCTCTTTTCCTTTTCTCCTTCCTCTCTATCCTTTTCTTATTTACCCCTCCCTCCCCCTCCTCCTTCCTCTCCCTCTTTATCTGGCAAGAATACTTGTCACTAGTAGTATTCTTCATATTGACAATTAAGCCATATAGATTTACCAAGGATCTAATATTTCACTTACAGAAAAAGAAATAGAGAACAGTGGGAACTGTAGTTTGCATCATAATGTTAAAATATCACATGGTCCTTGCTCCTTTAACTTTCATGACAGACCAGAACAACCATACTTTTTAAAAAATTAATTCCCAACATAAACAAAACGAAAGCATAGGATGTTACAATTCTTATCAAGACTGAATCTCTTACTAGAATGATGCAAGGTATTCCCTCATTGTCACATAACTATACTCTCATATACTGATATTAGTATAGGCAAGTGACCGCTCCATACAACACACTTTTTGGATATTAAAAAGAATAATATTTGTGTTTGATGTCGATCAATTGATCAAATTACTTGGTGCTAGTTTGTTGCAGTCCCAGAGAAAAACCAGCAGTCTTGCAACAGCACATTCACTGTTCATCTGATTTTCAGTCCTGTAATAATTTTGAAATTTCATAAGCAGGTCAAACTATGGACGAGAGAGCTAGGTTGCCTCAGGCTGATGTAACACAGAAGATCACTGCAGACATGGAAATGACATCTCCAGCCAGCCAAATGCCAAAATCCACGGTCAGTGACATGACACAGATCACTGCAGACATGGAAATGACATGTCCAGCCAGCCAAATGCCAAGATTCACTGGCAGTGATGTGACACAGAAGATCACTGCAGACATGGAAATGACATGCCCAGCCAGCCAAATGCCAAGATTCACTGGCAGTGACATGACACAGAAGATCACTGCGACATGGGAATGACATCAGGCAGCAATGCAAGAATCACTGGCAGTGACATGACACAGAATCATGCAACAGGAATGACATGCCCCTGGTCAGATCTAGTTAACAGGAGACAGCACAGAAGATCACTGCAGACATGGAAATGACATGTCCAGCCAGCCAAATGCCAAAATTACAGGCAGTGACATGACACAGAAGATCACTGCAGACATGGAAATGACATGCCCAGCCAGCCAAATGCCAAGAATCACTGGCAGTGAATGACACAGAAGATCACTGCAGACATGGAAATGACATGCCCAGCCAGCCAAATGCCAAAATTCACTGGCAGTGACATGACACAGAAGATCACTGCAGACATGGAAATGACATGTCCAGCAGGACAGATCCCTAAGTTAACAGGGAGTGACATGACACAGAAGATCACTGCAGACATGGAAGTGACATGCCAGCCAGCCAAATGCCAAAATTCACAGGCAGTGACATGACACAGAAGATCACTGCAGACATGGAAATGACATGTCCAGCCAGCCAAATGCCAAAATCACTGGCAGTGACATGACACAGAAGATCACTGCAGACATGGAAATGACATGCCCAGCCAGCCAAATGCCAAATCACTGGCAGTGATTTACAAGAAATCACTGCAGACATGGAAATGACATGCCCAGCCAGCCAAATGCCAAAATCCACAGGCAGTGATGTGACACAGAAGATTACTGCAGACATGGAAATGACATGCCCAGCCAGCCAAATGCCAAAATCCACAGGCAGTGACATGACACAGAAGATCACTGCAGACATGGAAATGACATGTCCAGCCAGCCAAATGCCAAAATCCACAGGCAGTGACATGACACAGATCACTGCAGATATGGAAATGACATGTCCAGCTAGTCAGATCCCCATGTCAACAAACAGTGATATGACACAAAAAACAGACATGGAAATTACTTGTCCTGCAAAGTTAACAAGCAGCAGTGACATGACTCAGAAGCTCTTAACAGACATGGAAATGACTTGTCCTGCTGGCCAGATTCCCAGACTGAGCAGTAATGAAACAGTTCAGGCAGCAAGCCTTGGCTCTGAACTAACAGGGCCAGCAGTGAGCAAGAAGCGGCGAAAGAGCATCCTTCGGACCACAACAGCCTCACAAGAAGCAGAAGCTAGCATGGCAAAGGAAGAGAGGACTGTGATGTTTAACTTGGACCCACAATTCCACTGCAGCCTTATCAGTAATGCTGAAGAAAATAATGACAAACAGATGAGTGAAGATAAACAGGTGATGGGAGACAGCCAGGAGGATGCTCAGCAGGGCTCTTTTGTTAGGGGGTCTGAGAGAGTAAAGAATCAACCAGTTTTGCAATCTTTCCTTGAGGTTCCAGTGAGGGAAGGGGACTCCCATGACAAGCAGGTAGAGGAACAGCAAACAAATACTAAAACAACAATGAACAAAGTTGAATCTAATGAAGGAAATGAGGGTACTGGGAATTTTGTTAAAGGAAGTGGCAAAAGGCTGCAAGGAGTGTCTCCAGATGAGTCCTCTCTCAAAGTGTTCCTTAGTGAAGAAGGACCCAAATGTTCTTTGTCTGTAATTTCTGTTGTAGGCCAAGTGGATGAGGTTAACAAGACCCAGAATATCACCTCAGACATGAATGTAACCTGCTCAGAAGGAGCTTCCAAAATATGTCATGTTGAGGTGACCACCTGTCCTGCAGGTCAGGCATCTGAGCTGACTAGTGATATGACAAAAGAGGAACTGGTCGATAAAGGATTCATCAAAGAATGTAATAAAGAAATGCAGTCTTTCTCTATTGGTGAATCTGCCACAGTAGATGAGTCACTGGATGGCATCAACCTTGACTTGGAGAACTCTGGTGACAATGCAGAGACATGGCTGCATTCAGGACCTGGACTAAAAGAAAAGCCTCTGGAGAGTTCCCACAGTGTGTCAGAGCTGAAGCAACAGTCTCAGAGTCGCAGAAAGTCACTAGCTGCTGATGCAGTGGAGTCTGTCTTGCCATTGATGAGCTCATTTATGGAACGTATATCAATGATGAATCATGAACAATCTCAGTTAGAGGAAACGATTCTAAAGGAGATGACACTAGTTGAAGAACAAGGGAAGGAGGTGACATTACATTCAGTGGAAGCTGAACTGGATGATGTGAGGATGACTTCGGTTTGTGATGAAATTCATGATCCAGTTGAAATGCAAAAGTCACACATTAATGATAACATATGTGGGCATCAAACTATTCTTGATGATAGTGAAGGAACAGGAACCATGAAACTTCACCTCACCAGCCTGGAGCCTACAGCTACAGCAATGGCTGTAAGGGATATACCACAGACACTTGGTGTAGCTGATACCAATGTTAAAGAAATTAAAAGCATCCTGATTGAAGAGGACTGTCTGCAGACATCTAGGAGTACTGAAAGTCATGGGAATTCAGTGACAGAAAGAATGACTGAGGACAGTATGCAAGTAGATAGTGATTCTGGAAATGCTGAAGAAAAGAAGAGAGAGCATGATGTGTATTTGGCTGAGGAAAAAGGATCAGTAATAGTCACAGATGAAATTACAGAAGAGTCCTCATGCCCTAGTAGTTGTGATGTCAGACATACCACAGTCAAGAGATCTACTCCATCTGAGACCTTGGCCCAGAGCATCTTGACAGTGTCCTTGGAAAACAGTGCACTACAGATCAACAGTAGTACAATTCAGCAGGGTAATATGTCAGTTTCACAAAACTTGACTCACGACAACACCAGCTTGCAGTGTGAGCGTTGTTGTTCTACAGAGGGTTGCATTGTCTTCCAGTCCAAGTAAGTATCATAAAGCTAGTCTTTCTGTTTGCTATTTTTTACTAATATTGGAAATCTTAAACATTGCTGAATGTGATACATCAATTCTAGAAAATTCTTTTTAGTAAAAATGTGGAAATAATTTGTTGATGTAGTCTTACTTGGATAAAAGTATGCATATGTGCACAGTTCTCATAATAATGCAAGCCTTCTCTGCAGAAATGCTGTATGGACCGTGAGCAAAGTGTACAATGGGGGCAGATGTTTGTCACTACAGCACACACCGCTGGAATTAGACCTGCAACTGTCTCGATGTGACAACCACTGGACGATTGCTACAGCTTTGTGGAAACCTCAGGCCTCTGGTTAGTCTGTTGTATCAATGAATATAAGCGAGTAGTTTTACCATTGTCTTTGTTTATACTTACATACTAATGTATACACTTTATTTTTTTTTTTTTTTATACTGTGTGGTTACTTAGACTTGTGATATACATGCAGAGAATCTCCTGTGTAATGAGTAGTAGACTTATTCCTTTCCTAGTCAATTTGAATTCTTTTTCTATGATTTATAAATATTGTTTTGCTGCACAGATATACAGAACAAATGTGGGCGTCTAGTGATGAGTGTGCTAGGGTGCCGTGTGGCAGCAGCTGTCACCAGATTAAGTGGACTGGTTTTCTGTGAAGCCAAGGAAGCCCTGGCACATGTAGTTAAGTCTTTCAACAATGTGGTTGATCTCATTCTGGAAATGAAACTCTTGGCTGCATTGTACCTCACCTCTTTTGAGCCAGACAGGTTGGTAGTATATTCCATAAAGTTAGAAGGTCTGAGCCACAATGTCTGATATAAAAAGTTTGTATGCATAGATACATATACAAATTAATATTTTTGTTAATGAAATGTTCATTTGGATGTACAGGCAGCCAAATGCAGAGACATGCACATAGTGTATTTATACATACATATGCATGAATATATATACACACATATTCACATTTCCTTATATCTATTACTCTTAATAATGTATACATACAAACTCATTTACAAACTATACTTTGTGATAAAAATTGCAATAGTCTTGGTGCACATTCAGAATGCAATTGTTGTAAAAAGTCATACATATATAATTTGATACTAATATATTGCATTGAAGATATGCAAGACAGAGTTCATTAAGTTTTTATATCTTAGACTCACTAACCACAATATCCTAAGTAATTTAGCTTTCATGAAATTTCCAGTGTGAAGGTGACGCTGTTCAACCTTAATGCTCATGTGAGTGTTGAAGTGACGGTCCGAGTACATCCCCCAGATGAGTCACCCGAGCATCCTTACACACTGCAGCCAGCTGCCAGAGTCACCATTGGGAACCTTAGGTAAGCTGTCTTTTCCCTCTTCCCTCTTCCTGAATAGACACATGCAAACACATGCTCAGATGTTTAGGTCTGAATACAGTTATGCTTTGCTCTTGGTGTTGATGTCATTTAGGGAAACTGATGGAAATATGAACTGTGGTTCATATGCACATGTATATATTTTTTGTCATGCTTTTTAGCATTTTTGTAGTTTATTAATAGAACTCTTATCTATAGATGCCAGACACTAGATGAAGCTATGGGTGAGGTCAGCTCTGGTCCACGGCAGCTTCTGAGACTCATCCAGGCAGCCAATTCTATCGTCCGAAATATGTCTTGCTGACTCCCTTGAATGCAAAGAGCTGTTTAGAGAGAGCAACAGCCTTGCACCCTGCAGATCATGTTCTGTTTTAATTTTCTAAACTATCACCCCATAGAATTTTATTTAGAAGCTTGAAGTGAAGTAGCTACATGAACCTCCAGGAATAAGAAACATAATTAATAACAGCTTTAGGTATTTTCATGCATCCATTTTTTACATAAAAACAGAAATATGCTTTGGTTTAACCATATTATTGTTTGACTAAATGCTAATAAAACAATGCTTCTTATATATAAATATGATGTAAGTATCTAAAGA
>NC_051403.1:30240495-30242995 GCF_015228065.2 Penaeus monodon
AATAACAGGAGAACATTGGGAAGGGGAAGGATGGAGGAAAATCCATTCTAGAAGGAAAAAATCGGAACTATAAACACTAGTCGGAGTTGGATTTGAGCAGAGAGAAGGGCAGCGTCATCTGCAATTCCCCGCGTTTCCACCAGGCCCAAGTCCTCGGACAGATTGAGCCATCAAACCCTCTTGACAACCAGAGATAATTTGTAGCACAATCTTAATGGCTTCGCCTGACCTGTGACCCTCATTAGAGTGGCCGTGAGGCTAGACAGGTCACGCACGGTTCCTTGGGTCATCACCCCCTTGTGCGTGTATGTGTGTGTGTGAAGGAGTATAAGTGTATATATATTTGTGTATCTTATGGTGGAATGCATGTAAGGCAGACACTGCGAAAAAACGTTATCTTGCATAGCCTTAAACCAAGTGGCGTTGAGATATATACTGTGACTATGAAGTACAGACCCAAAAAATCATTATATATGGATTTGACTTTAAGTCCCCTTCCTTTGATAAAACGAGGAGTTTACGATAATAAAAAAAAACAGAATGAATGGGTTTAGGGAGAGACGTAGAAAATTAGGATAATGCTAGGGAGCTCCAGGCCTGATCCAGAGTAATAGCCTTAATCCTTTTATTTGTAGCCAAGCTGCTAGCCATACGCCATTGTCTGGAGTTCTCGAGTCGCTGCATCCTCGGCCAATCATAACTCTCTCTCCTTCCTTTCCTCGATTCCTATTGGTGCGAGAGAGGGCTCGGGTCAAGTGGCGCTACAGACGAGAATCAGTTTGATGACTGTATCAGCGGCGGCGCCTTTGAGGCCATGGCGCTGACAGGTCGGCGGGTCATTACCAGGTCGCGGCCGTAAGGCGACCCCCGAGGCCTCGCCAATTAATATCTCGCGAAGGAAAGCGAGTGGATCCCGGCTGTAAACGAGGGCCGACCCGTCTTTAAAAATAACATTCAGAGGTATCACTGATACCTAGGGGAGGGGGAGGGACGGGAAGGAGAGGTGTCGGTGGTAGCGTTTTTGCTTTGTTCTTCGTCACGGCGAGGCTGGAGGGCGAGCGCCTCAAAGGCCTTCGGATCGAGGCGAGAGAAAAGGAGAGAAAGGGTAGGGGGATAAATGGGGAAGGGACAGAAGACTGATAGGTACAGACAGATGGAAATAATCTAAATAACACTAGAGAACCAGCTCACAGAAATTCTTCGAACGCTACACTAAAAACACACGCACGGACCTCAACCAGAAATCTGTTCGAATGTTTCTCATATGTTGGTCCTCGTTGTATCATATAAGCTTATATGTCAGTCATTAAGGCTAATGATATAATCAATATCAATTATCACTATCATAATCACCACGACACCACTACTGCTGCTACAGAATCTGAAGACAGACTTAGGAGCTACTATCAACTTTGCCGTTGATAATGAAAAAACAGCATCAATAAGCGTGCAATGGTGATGATACGTATAAAAGGGAAATATTTTCAGACCCCTATGCTAATCCAGAACATGAATTTCAGATAAAAATTCATTACTGAGATATTTTCAACCCCAAAATGTGGCTTTGGGCAACATGCATTTGTGATCATCCGCTCTGAATGCCCCGTGAGTCAAGTGTTTTTGTCCTCCAGATTATAGTGTTATCTCCGCGAGAGCGCACGGTTGAGATTCAATATGGAAAATTTCAATTCCGCATGAAGTGTTAGGTGAGAAGCTTATAGGGGAAAGTGTTTGTGCTTAACTGGGTCGAAAAAATAAGATAAACAAGACTAGAAAGAAAGGGCACAGGAAAAGTCCTGCGTATACAAAGTCGAGTTGGGATGGATAGGTAATGTGTCACTCCTCGAGACAGGTCCTGGACCACCTCCCCTCCCTCCCCAAGGGACCTCCTGCCCCTCCAGAAACACCCTTTCCTCTTCTCCCTCCCCCCCTCTGACCTCCGGCTCCCGCCTTACACCTCCCCCTGGGACCTCCTCACCCCCATCTCCGTCTCCTCCCCTCTTCTTCTTCCTCCCCCTCCCCCTTCGAGGTATGGCCGCAGATAGAGATGTCAACTTGACAGGTGGAACAAATCGGGCCATTATCCCGCCACCTTATTACTGCGAGCGTATGCGTGAAGGTGAGTGAGTACGTGTCGCAGGTAGGAGATATGTATGGCTTGTAAGCGTATGTATACACACCATACAGTGTATGTAAGTATTACATGCTTATGCGTACATGCATATTTTTTTTTTTTACGAATACCTCCAACGTTATCATTAAAAAAATGGAGGCGGAACCTTGCGAAAGCAACCACTCCCTGAGCTCGCTAACTGACTCGCCAAATTTTCGTCGAAGTTCCGTCCTCTCGGGATATAAGTGCTTGGAAGAGTTTAGCTTTCGGCTTCTAATCCCTCGGGCAAGGAGGAGGTGGGGGTGAGGGAGGAATGACAAGAGGAAAGGATTCCAAAGGATTTTCTAGGATTACTTTTCTCGAGAGCGACCTTAGCTGACCTTCGAC
>NC_051403.1:30255495-30260495 GCF_015228065.2 Penaeus monodon
AAAGGCTGGAGCTTAAAAGGGACAGCCAATGGACAGGTAAAGAAGGCGGAGCTTAAATGAGTTCGACCAATAGAGGATTGTAATCAAAAGGAGGAGGAGCTTTGGGAGTTCAAGTGGGTACAGATGCTTAACATCACAATTAAGTATAATTTTATCGTTGATTAACCTGGTAAGCTAATATGAACATTCTAATTTTGAATCGGATGTCTTTACCCCTAAGTAATGCTGTAACATAATAAATTTTGATATGAATATTTGGAATTGAAAAGGCGTTTAAACTACGCTTTTCCAAGCTGTAGTAATTGATTACATCATGAGTCTCCTGTAATGAGGGTCATTAAGCGGTTATGTCCGTTACATTGTCTCGACTAATCTCACTCCGCTCAAAAGTCCTCGCGTCGTCCTTCGCTAATTGTGATTGGCCAGTTCATATTCACGGGGAACCCTTTAACTACGAAATGTAATTATCTTTGTGGATATTGTCAGGCCACAAACCGTAACCTTCTACCGAGTCAGTCTGTTCAATTACCGTCACCCAGTTGCTTCCGAAACTAATGTCAAAGACATGGCCAAACTTGCTAAATAAAGTATCTAACTCCCGTCTTCGATGTTTACTCAATATTCATACAGATTAAACCACCCACTCCATTAATTATATATATACATCCTCTCCGTCTTTTCATAAGAACAAGAATAACGAAGTTATACAACCACGTGATATTCGGCTAAATAATAATAATTCAGTAACTGGATCATCACCATCCTTGAACCATTCGAATCATTCATCGCAGGAAGTGAGAGGGTAGAAGCGGCTCGGGTGGGAGCATGAACGGGCACTGTTTAACCCACTCCGTCAAAATATGGAATCTTTGTTATGTTATATAAACGCTAAGAAATGATTTATTTATCTATTTGTTTATTTTTCTTACAGCGGCATCTCCAATTTTAGTTCAGATATCAGTTATTGCATTTAAAAAAACTGTTGCAGCAGCTCACACAACAACTCGAACCCGAAACCACAACACAGATTGTTAACCACACGAAAACCACACAGTCATGTCCGCAACCACACAACCACAGAGGAGCGGGATGGAGTGGGAAGAGGAAAGAGAGTGAAAGAGAAGGGAGAGGAGGGTATCGGATAGAAAAACGGGGGGAGAGGAGGGGAAGGATAAAGGAAGCAATACAAAGCCGGGGATAATGGCGGTGAGTGGGGAGATCCGAACAATGTCGAGGTCAGAGAGCGATGTTGTTGAGGCGCCATCTTGTCACAATGGCGGTCCATCCGGGAGGGAAGGGGCAGGCGGGAGAAAGGGCGGCGGGGAGAGAGAGGGAGAAAGGAGGCATGAGAGAAGGAAGGAGAAAGGGGAAGCACAGAGAGAATACAATGTATACAGATAAGGCTGAAGAGTGCGGAGGAGGAAGGAGAAGAAGAGAGGGAGAACGAGAGAGAGAGAGAGAGAGAGAGAGAGAGAGAGAGAGAGAGAGAGAGAGAGAAAGAGAAGAAGAGAGAGAGAGAGAGAGAGAGAGAGAGAGAGAGGAAATAGATAGATAGGTAGAAGGAGAGAAAGTGTACACATAAGTACATACTTACATACGTATATATGTATATGCATTTACACACACACACACACACACAACACAAACACACACAACACACACACACACACACACACACACACACACACACACACACAATATATATATATATATATATATATAATATATATATATATATATATATATATATATATATATATATATATATAATATATACCGCACACACACACACACACACACACACACACACACACACACACACACACACACATTATATATATTATAATATATTATATATTAATATATATATATATTTTATAATATATATATATAATATAGTATAAACACATATATAAATATATATAATAATATATATGTATATATATATATATATATATATATATTATATATATATATATATATATGTACATACACACATGCGCACACACACACACACACACAAATACGCACAGACACAAAGAAAAAAGAGAGAACAGACACGAAGAAATGGGAGAAAACAAATGTGAGTGGAGAAATGAGATAAAAAGTGAAATAGAACAGATGAAGGAGAAAAAATAAAAGAGAGGAAAAGAAAATGGGATAAATGTAGGAAATAATAAAGTGGAAACAGAAACGATGAGGTGGAAGAGATTTCTGAAAATATATAGAGAGGATAGAAGAGGAAAGAAAGATATTTGTGAGAAATATGAGAGAGAAAGCAAAGAAGATAAGAATTAGAGAATGCCCAGAAAGGGAAAAGGGGAGAAAAGAAGGGAGAAGGCGAAGGAGCCGCAGCCACCGTGGGAAGCCTCGCGACCCAGGTAGCGTCCGCGCCAGGTCAGCCAAAGCCTTTCACCGGGAAGGTCAAAGCCTGTGTGACCCTGAATGACCTCGCGGGGGAGGGAGCAGCTACTGTGCGGCTTCTCGCTCACTCCATTAATATGTTAAACAAATATCTCGCTTACAGCCTTCCCTTGACTTTTTTTGTTTGTCCTAAATCCGTGGCTTTGGCGGGGGAGGGGAGAGGGAAGGGATGGATCCGATGCGTAACAACAACAGGCGCTTAGCAGCTTGGCGTTCATTAATGCGTCGGATGATTATTAATAATTCTCTTGAAACTGCGATTCTGTCACAGGGTAATGTAGGTAAGGGAGATATAAAGACCCAATGGTACGGTTAAGCATACATGAATGATGAACATATATAGCCTGTGTGTGTGTGTATCTGTGGAAGCAACAGATTTCTGCAAGTTGAGTCGAGGCTGAATTCTGTTCTTTCCACACTGCTTTTCCACGCCGACTTCCAAGGCAGTGATGTCTCTGTGGATGTTTCCATATTCTTATTATCGACGTTACGATGAAGAGAAGAGTTCGGTAGCCAATTCAGGAATGAAGTCAATCAAGCGTGTCTCCTCTAAGACATTTTCTTCGTAAATTTTATGCATTTCGTAGTTTCTTAAATGATAATAGATACGAGAAAATGCAAGACTTCAAAGGACTGACCTGCAGAATTGATAAGAAAAATAGTCAAAAGATAGCGTAAGGCATTGCTGATGAACACTACATAAGGAGTAACTGATGATGACCTTTTTATGCTGGATATGCAGTGGAAGTGAATTTCTATGTCACGCAGTAATTACCTTAAATAAACGTTCTTTTATTATCGCTATAGTTAACTGCGCTGGAATGCAGTTCAAAATATAGGAAAATAACAAGAGCAAAAGTCACAGACATGAAAAAATACCACTGCTAAGGAAGAAATCAAATGCAACAGATGCACAATAAAGGAGTGACAGACCAGTCCAGAAATTTATAAACATGACCGAAAGAAAGGCAGCCTTCACTACCGCAACATGTCTGAGAAAACTTAGTGATTCTAGTATTTTTACAGAGGCTTTCACATGCCAGAATATGAAAAATCAGCATGTCTATGTCGTCGTTTAAACTGCTATATAAAGTGGTCGAGCTGTTGGGAAACGTTAGTATTATATTGGCTCTTATTACTTACTATATTGACTTTTGTGCAGGTGACATTTCTCTAAATTGTTTTAACCAGTTTACATCTAATCTAAACTATCTTACCTCAGAGTGCCTATACTAATAATAGCTACAAATATTTAGTTAACCACATAAAGATTTGGTCGAGATAAAAACAAAAATTAGACACAGACATATTTGCTCCGGGAAGAAGGTCATAAATATAACGAAGTTAACCACGGTTAAAGAACACGGAAAAATGGATACTTTACGGTTCACATCGCTTCGAAAGAGTACAAAATAGCTGACATTCCAGCTCCATTTTGGGTCGCAACACAACTAGAACAATTTGTGCGGCGGTGTTGGCAGCTCTGACCCACCCGCCCCAAAGCGTGAATTTAACACACTCCATTACACTCTTTGAAGCAGTGCGCCCACCGCCCTTCCCGCTCCTCTGCTGCGGCTACTGGGCTCGTACTCGCACTCTGTCTGCTGGGCACCGACTCACACCCTGTGTCTGCTGGCCTCCCACTCGCCGTCCTACTGAAGCACCAGGCGCACAATCGCGTTCTATGGCTGTCTTGGCTCCCGCTCACCTTCCTTGCTGTACGACGCAGTTTAAATCAAAACGTATTTTCTGATGCTCGGGCAAAGATTGTTTTCGCAAATACCACTGAACAGCACGGAAATGATCTGCAGCTAACACAGTTTGCCTCTGGAGGCACGAAAGCTTACCGTTTCCTTCCGCACTGATGACGGTCAAACGCAAGGGCGTCGCGGAGATTTTTTTTACCAAGCGTCCAAAGAGATTTTGCCTGTTTTTATACACATACATATATATGTATGTGTATCGAAATAAAAACTTTGTTAAAGTGATTTGTTAAACATCAAATGCACCCACACGCAACCATCTGGTCGCAACGGCCACTGGTAATGGTAAGAATGATTATGATTATTTCATTGTCAGAGGTAATCGTGATAGTTTTCCTTATAATTATAGTCATGCTAACTATGTATCAGTTATCGCTGAAATAATAATAATTACTTTTACTACTAACATTACAAAAAATTGCTTCATCTGAAAATACTGATAATGGTTATAAGAATGATAACGAAAGTGACCAGCATAATCAAAAAATTGTTATGAAAAGAGTAAATTCTATGAGACCGGGGAATTCGGTGCATTTAACAGTTCCCTGTCACCGCGGTTCACGCAACACACTCATCAAGCTATTCCTCGTGCCTTTGCACGAGGAAAAGAATGTCTCGCCTATACGGTTATCGGTGGCAGGGGGAGGATACATCGTTGAAAAAACTATTTATGTCTACATTGCATATATTTTTGATAATCTTCATAACAGCAGCGTGGATGAGAATAAAGCAAAAGCAATAAAAAGCATACAGATAGTAAACACCAATTATGTATACAGATTGGGTTGATACTCGAACTGTGTGCAGAAATGT
>NC_051403.1:30270495-30278208 GCF_015228065.2 Penaeus monodon
TCCTAAGGGTCTGAAACCAAAAGGAGGGAGATCGTGACGTTAAACCTGATCAATCAAAGTTTTGAACATGACTATTTGAATGCAAGTGCATTAAAGAAATTGGTATTTTACCGGTTATTTAACAACAGGTGACAAAACTACTCGATTTGCAATACAGCGTGCAGTGCGTTGTGACCTTGAAAGATCAACTTATTTTATGTGTAATTGATGTTACTGTTTTTTGTGTCTATCCCATTGTTACATAGGAAATTGATGGCCTTATCTGTCCCTGAATCGGGATGTGGTCACTGTCGTCATCTTTACTTTTACGGTCAGGTTATTATTACCATTACTATTATCATTATCGTCACTCTTTTATTGTTATCATTGCTATTATTATAATAATTATTACTGTCATTATAATTATTAGTATTACTGTTATCATTAACATTATTATTATTACTGCTACCATTATCATAATTGTTATTACTGTTATTATTATTGTCATCATCATAACATACATTTTTCCTACTTCTGTTGCCATCATCATCATGGGGACCAAGGGAGTAATGAGGATAAATGCATGAATAATGATGATTTTAATAAAGCTAATGGCATTGGTGACACTGGCGGCAGTAACGGTAATGATGAAAATAGAACTGATGTTAGTAATGTAATCTGTAAAATACCGATGATGCCTATATATAATGATATAAACGATGATAATGATAATAATAAAAATCATGATATTCTTAATGATAATGACAATTGCGTTATCAATAGTTGTAATTGTAAAATAACACTACTTACATTGCTGCTCTTAATTGCAATGAAAAATATTACTTCTTTGTTATCCGTTTTGCCAAACCATCATATGTGCAGCGATATGTAATGGCATTTTCGTTTAAAACTTTAAGATTCATCTGCATTTTGATAGATGAAGTTGAAATAAGGCAGGGTGTATCACGAGTACAAACACCACATATCTATACTGATGTTCATTTTATTTTCTTGATGCACTTGTAACAGTTATCAGCATAAGCGTAAAATATGCGGCCGTTCAGGTCTGAATAGAGTGAATTAGCATCACTTTTGTATTATCTATGATCTTCGTTGCAGACATAATTTTCCTAAATTTGAATATGAATTTACCTTTAAGAACGTTATGTGATAATTAGCATGTAAGAAATGTCCAATCGGTGTTCATTATGCAACGCATAATTTACCCATGACCTGAAACCTGAAAGTGTCAAGGAAAATGGGTCACCTGTGGCCACCAACCGGAGTACTGTCGCAGTCACGGAAAGTCAAGTGTCGTAATGCTGTAGGTGCCCATCAGTAGCCGGAAAATCGGCGGTACACCTGTCTACCACAAAAGTAAAATGTTATGAGAAGAAGACGGAGACGAAGACGAAGAAGAAGAAGAAGAAAGAAAGAAGGAGAAGAAGAAGAAGGAGAAAGAGAAGGAGAAGGAGACGGAGGAGGAGAAGAATGAGAAGGAGAAGACGAAGATGAATCATTGACCAAATACAATAAACAACAAACAACGGAATGCAAGCGCCATGGCCTCGAAAATTCCGGATCTAGGATCAAGAGGCCAAACGTTCGAAAATAGTATAAATAATGATAATGATGATAACCATAATGGTGATATTGATTACAACGCAAACAAGAAGAACAGCAGTAAGGATGATATGCTGACAAAAGTGTGGAGTTATACAGTTGATAATGATGGTAATGATAAAATAAAAATTCATATTATTAAATAACAGGGGGTTTTTAATGATATAATTGGAAAAAATTTAAATAATTGTGATAATAATAAAAAACCCAAAAAATAATGAAAATGATAAAAGATGAAGTTATAAAAAAACAATAACAACAGCAATAATAAAATAATAATAATAAAAAAATTTTTTTTAATTTAAAATAATAATAAAATAAAAAAAATAATAAAAAACAATATACTACACAATAATAACAATAATAAAAAAAAAAATGAAAAAATGTAGTAAAATAATGTAAAAACAACAAAAACAACGAATTTAATGATAATATAATAATGTAAAAATTTAAAATAATGATAAGGATAATAATAATAAATAAAATAATGTTTAATATTAATGATAAAAAAATAAAACAAAAACAACAACAACAAAAATAAAAAAATTTAAAAATGAAAAAATAATAATAATAATGATAATAATAATAATAATAATAATAATAAAATAATAATAAAAAAATAATAATAAAAATTTAATAACTTTAAAAAAAAATGAAAAACAAATAATAATGATAATTAGAGTAAGTAATAACCAAATGGTCATGGAAATTTAATAACAGTAATAGTAATAGTAATAATATTATTATCCCCTATTATTGATAATGATAATGTAATGAAAATTTGTTTCATTGTATATATTAAAATTTCAATACAAAGGGGGAAAGAAAAGTCCCAGTAACAGTAGGATGTGCTTTAATGGCGACAACGAGGACATAACAGTAAACGCGATTTTATGTTTTAAACGGGCACAAAAAAGCGCTGTAGTTAAGGATACCTTTAAAACGGGGTTTAAACTTTAAAACTGATAGTTTTGGAGAAATAAAGCCAAATGGTAAGGGGAATTTTGTGATAAAAAAAGGGATGGGGAAAAAATTCAAACACTAGTACTGATAAATGGGTATGAAAAGGGGACGATATGGGATATTAGCGATAAAATGATTGCTAACAAAAAGAAATAATGATGATATTGATTTTGATAACGAATTATATTTTTGGGGAATAATTTATAATAGTGTATCAATAATAATAACAATAGCGTGCATTTTGGGGAAGTGAAAAACGTATGTTAGAAAGTTGATCATCAGGAAAAAGCGACGGTGTTTCATCTTTGTGTTTTAGCCTGTTTCATTTTTTTGAGCTTTGGATTTTTTGTTTATTATTTGAAGTTTCCATCTCCCCTTTCGACAAAAAACCCTGTGCAAATAAACTGTGTGAAAGAGCAAAGGCGGTTTCTGTAAGGGCTTTTGGGTATCTCTGCTGCGTTGGAGACACATAGGTTGATACCGAATTGCTACTATTAATATTATTATCCTTTTATTAATGCATTGTTATTATTATTTTTATGATTATTGTTGGGATTATTAAGTCATTATTGTTTTCTTTTTTTTTTACTATTATTTTGTCCTTATCATTTATCACATCATCACCAAACAACCCTCACCACACCATTCACCTTTTCATCATCATCATCATCATCAAACATTAATCATTCTTCATCATCATCATCCTCAAATCAATCTTTATATCTATCGTCTCGTCATCATCACATCATAAACATCATCATCTCAAATTTAAAAATCATATCATCATTATCATTATCATTATTATTTTCACCATTTTTATTTTTATCATCATTATTTTCATTACATTTCTCATTTTTGTTTTCATTTTCATTAAATTTGCATTTCATTTTAAATAATAATAATTTTTTTGCGTTTCACCGGGAGTAGCAGTGGGACAGTAGCCAAAAAAGGGGGAGTTGAACTGTTTAAAATAAAGTTTTTTTCCCTTTTTACACAGGGGAAAAAGGGTTTTTATTTTAATTTTTTTAAAAAAATTTTTACCCCCTTATTTTTTTCCCCCTGACTGTTTCCTCAACACCTGTTCCATAATTTAAGGAGATAATCTAAACCCCAAAAATGGGAAAAATTTTAAGTCCAAGACAATTTTTTCCTTTTTTTATGGGAAAAAACTGATCTCGGATGAACCCCCTTTTTTAAAAATTTTTTTTAGGGAAAAACTTTATGGCTAGGGTTTTTTTTTGCATAACTCGTTACATAGTTTAGCATAAATTTTTGTTTTTATTCAATATTTTATTTTTTTTGGGATTTTTTTGTACATTATTTTGGGCCTTAAAAAATTCGATATTTCCCAAAACCAAAAACCCATGTCTGTCTTTGGCATACATCCAAATTTCTTTGAAATCGTCATGATGGAAAGGGCCCTAGAAAAAATCCTTAAAATTTAAACCCTGGTCGTGGAAACAGCGGGGCCTTCAAAAATCAAACGTTTTTATTTTCGGGGGGGGGCTTTAAAATTTTTTTTTTTATTTGGGCCTTTTTTTAATTTTTTAAAAAACACAGAATCAAAACTTTTCTTTTCCCGTATCGCCCAAGCAGTGATTTTTTACATTGTCAACTTATCCCTAAAGTCTGAAATGGAGATCGTCGTACTATTTCTAAATATGAGTTGAATCATATAGCGTGAATGTTTGTGTGCAAATTAGTGAAAAGGGGAAAAGTGAGACACCCCACAACCCCAAACACACACACAACACACACACACCACACACACAAACACACACACACACAACACCACACAAAACAATATATAATATAATTTTTATATATAAAATAATATAATATATAATTATATATATGTATATAGTTGAATCATATAGCGTGAATGTTTGTGTGCAAATTAGTGAAATGAAATGTGATACAGATAAAGTGAAAAAAAAACGCATAATCAAGTGAAAAAAAATTTATATTTCAGATAATTTTCTGTTCGTTTAAATGTTTAGTGTTTCAAAACTTATATTTTTTAATTTCTTATTTTTACCAAAACAGATGTAACCTACACGGACGACCTGTACGTAAGTAATATATATATATATATATATATATTATATATATTATATATATATTATATTATATATCTATACACCAACACACACACACCACACCCACACACACACCACACACTTTAACAATATATATTTTAAATGTGTGGTTGTGTGTGGGTGTGTGGTGGTGTGTGTGTGTATATGTATATATATATATATATATATATATTATATATATTATATATTATATATATATATATATATTATCATATACACGTACACGGTCGTCCGTGTAGGGTTACATCTGTTTGTGTAGAAAATAAGAAATATAAAGAATATAAAGTATGAACAGCTTAAACCATGAAACGAACAGAAATTATGCTGAAATATATTATTTTCACTTGTTTATGCGTTTTTTTTTCACTTTATCTGTATCACATTTCATTTCACTAATTTGCACACAAACATTCACGCTATATGATTCAACTATATACATATATATATATATATATATATATATATATATATATATATATATGTGTGTGTGTGTGTGTGTGTGTGTGTGTGTGTGTGGGGTGTGTTGTGTGTGTGTGTGGTGTGTGTGTGTGTGTGTTGTGTCACATTCATTCACTAATTTGCACACAAACATTCACGCTATATGATTCAACTCATATTTAGAAATAGTACGACGATCTCCATTTCAGACTTTAGGGATAAGTTGACAATGTAAAGAAATCAGCTGCTTAGCGATAGCTGATAAAGTAAGCTTTGATTCTGCGATTTTTAAAATTAAAAGGCAAATAAGAAATAGTAAAAATTAGGCCCACCCCGAAAATATAAACGCTGATGTTGAAGGCTCAGCTGTTTCCACGACCACGGTTAATTAAGGATCATTTCTAGGGCTTTTCATCATGACGATTTCAAAGCACTTGGATGTATGCAAAGACAGACATCGGATTTTGGTTTGAGAAATATCGAATGTTTGAGCCAAATAATGATACAAAAATAATACAAAAATAATGAATATTGATAACAACAATAATTATGCATGACATATGTAAACGAGATTATGCAAAAAACAACCTAGCCATAAAGTATTTCTAAAATAATTTTAAAAAAGAGTGGTCATCCGAGATCAGTATTTTCCATGAAAAGGCAATTGTCTTGGACATTAATATTGTCATTTTTGTGTTTAGATTATCTCTCTTATAATATGGAACTAGTGTGTTGAGGAAACAGTCAGTGGGACAAAAATAATGAGGGTAAAAATGTTTTTAAAAAATAAAATAACAACCGTGTCTGTGTAATAAGGATAAAACATGATATTAACAGTACAACTACTCTTAGTGCTACTGTCACTACTGCTACTACGGATGAAACGCAATAAATTATTATTACTTAATGATAATGATAATAATGATAATGAAAACAAAAATGATGATAATAGTAATGATAATAATGATAATGAAAATAAAAATGGTGATAATAATAATGATAATGATAATGATGATGATGATGATGATGATGATGATGATGATGATGATGATGATGATGACGATGACGATGATGATGATGATGATGATGATGATGATGATGATGATGATATATGATGATGATGATGATGATGATGAGATGATGATAATTTATGATATGGTGAGGTGATGGAAAGGTGATGATGATGATGATGATAATGACAATAATAATAGTAAGAAGAAAAAGAAGAACAATAATGACGATAATAATACCAACAATAATCATAATAATAATAATAACAATGACATTAATGATAATGATAATAATATTAATAGTAGCAACATCGGTATCAACCTATGTGTCTCCAACGCAGCAGAGATATCACATCCTCTTGACAGTACTTGCCTTTGCTCTTTCACACAGTTTATTTGCACAGTGTTTATGTCGAACGGGAGATGGAAACTTCAAATAATAAACAAACAATCAACGCTCAAACAATGAAGCAGGCTAAAGCACAAAGATGAAACACCGTCGCTTTGCCTGATGATCAACTTTCTAACATACGGTTGTCACTTCTCAGAAATGCACGCTATTGTTATTATTATTGATACACTATTATATAATTATTCCAAAAGTATAATTCGTTATCAACATCATTATCATCATTATTACTATTGTTAGCAATATCATTTTATCGCTAATATCACCAGTATCGTCCTTATCATACCTATCATCAGTACTAGTGTTATGATTTTCCCTATCATCTTCGTTATCACAGATGTCATTACCATTAGCTTTATTTCTGCCAATGCTATCAGTTCATAATGTAACCACGTTAATGGTATCCTTAACAGTAGCAGCGCTTTTGTGCCTGTTATCATAATAATCGTCGTTACTGTGTATGTCCTCGTTGTCGCCATTAAAGCATCATCACTACTGTTACTGTACTTTCTGTTACCATTAGTATTGATTATTATATATATACAATAGAAGCAATTATCATTATCATTATCAATAATAGCGATAATAATATTATTACTATTACTATTACTGTTATTATAATTTCTATGACCATTATTGTTATTATTCTTACTCTAATTATCATTATTATTGTTATCATTATTTTTAATGTTATTATTATTATTATTATTATTATTATTATTATTATTATTATTATTATTATTATTATTATTATTATTATTATTATTATTATTATTATTGTTGTTGTTGTTTTTGTTGTTATTACTATTATTATTACTATCATTATTATCATTTTTATTTTTATTATTGTTATTATTAGTAGTAGTAGTATTGTTATTATTATTATTATTATTATTATTATTATTATTATTATTATTATTATTTTTGTTATTTTGTTGTTGTTGTTGTTGTTGTTAGAATTATCATCATTATTATCATTATCATTATTATTGTTATTATTATTATCACAATTATTATTATTATCACAATTATTATCATTAATACCACTGTTATTAATAATATGATTTTCATTTTATCATTACCATCATTATCAACTGTATAACTCCACACTTTTGTCAGCATATCATCCTTACTGCTGTTCTTCTTGTTTGCGTTGTAATCAATATCACCATTATGGTTTTTCATTTTAATT
>NC_051403.1:30278308-30294957 GCF_015228065.2 Penaeus monodon
TTATAGGAAATTATATCTTTTATCCCACACACACCCCCACACCCCCACACACCCCCAAAAAGCAAACACACAAACCCACACACACCCCACCCACACCCCAAATAAATATATATATATATATATTATATATATATATATATAAAATTTATTTTTTATATATAAAATAAAATAAAATTAATATTTTATATTAAGACCCCGAAGATGGGCCCTAAAAAAGGTAGGGTAAATAGGAGCTTAGGGTGTAAGGAAACCCTCCTTTCTTGTAAAAGAAAAGAGGGAAATTGGGGGAACTTCCTAAAAAGCAAGGTGTTTTTTCCTTTGGCTCCCCTCGGGGATTTCTGCCTGCCCACCCCCATTTTGGAAAAAAAAGGGGATTTAAAAGGTCACGCCCTTTGCGGGGTGCCCCAATTTTTTGGTTTAAAAATATATTTAAACGCCTTTTTTTAAAAGTACCTTTCCCTTTTTTTTTTCGAAACTGCAGTAAACCTTAAAAACCAAGCATTTTCCCTTTTTCCTTTTTCAAACTTTGGATGCCCAATTCCCGGATGTTTATCTTTTCGAAAGTTTTTTTTTAAAAAAATTTGGTTTTTGTGGGGTCAAAGAAAATTTTAGTACGGGAATTTTTTTTTTAAAATTTCCCTTCGTGTTTTAATCTGGTTTTTGGGGCGGGAAAAGGGGGGAAAGCCTTTGGAACTCGCGGGACTTTGGTCAAACCCCAGCGTCGCCCCTCTTTGGGCAGGATGCCCTCAAAACCCTCAAACCTTCCCAAATTGGGGGTTTTAAAATCTAAACCTCGCGTTCCGAGAAAACCCCCTCCCCTTTCCCCCCTTTGGGGAATCATTATTTTTCGAAGAAACCTTCCCAGGACGGGGGGGGGAGGTTTTTTTGAAAGTTTGGAAATTAGTTCTTCGGGGGAAAGTATATTTAAAAACCCCTTTTTTAACTTAATAAGTTTTTTTAACAAACTGAGGAAATTCCAATAACAACCTAAAATTCGATTATTGGGTGCCCTTTTAAAAAAATCTTGAAAAGGTTTTTTTAAAAAATTAAAGGGGTTAAAAAGCGGGTTACAATTGAGGTAAATGTAAACAAAATTCTAGTAAAACATTTAATCATACAAATTTTTCGAAAAATTTAAACCATATTCCTTTTTTTCGGGCTGTTCATCTTGGAAATCCTAGGTTACCCTTCTGTTTCCTCTCTTTTTAATTGATGCGCCTCTGCATTTTATTGGGAAAAAAAAAAATTAGCAATCCCTATTGGAGCTTTAGTTTTCCTAAATTTTTGGGGTTCCCCATTTTTCTTTTTTTCCTTTTGGGGTTTTTTATGTTTTATTCCCAAAAAACCCCCAAAAAATGCCCAAATGCAAGACTAATAAAAAATGCCATACTGCCCTTCAGTTAGCTTTACTAAAATGGCTAAACAAAAATATTTTTAAAAAAAGCGTACAACTGGCACTAATGGGCCATTACGCAACAAAAACCACGGGCAAATTTTGGGGTAGGGGGTTTTTTCCCCTCTCAAAAAGGGACTACTATTTCTCGGGTTTTATAGTGGTTAAAGGGGCAGTTTGAAACAAAAAAATGGGGGGCGATTGTAATACTGTAATACTTGCAAAATTATATACAAGGAAAGGATACCAAAAACGGAAAAAAGTTTAAATGCTTGATTTGCTTTATTTTGGTCCAGTATTGAAAAAGTCTACAGACGTAAATGGCGGTCAAAACTATATACATATATATAGATAGGATTCATGCTCTGCAAGTGTTTTCAGCAATTCCTATTTAAAGGTTTCTTACGGGTAATGAAAGGTGACCGTTTTCTTTGTATTATCTTATAGAAAACTTCCTCTATTTACGGAGATACTCTAGTTGATTGTTACAGTACCACTATTTATAACATTTTTTTTTTTGTTTAACTTAAAATTTTGGGGTTTTCCATTATTGTCATTTGTTGTTCTGAAATAGCAAAAATACCCAAATATAAAATTTCTATCTCTTATACTCACAATATTTATGAGTAATAACAACAAAACGCGAATACAAAATATATATATATATATATATTTTATATATATATATATATATATATATATATATATATATAATATATTATATATTATATACACACACACACCCCAAAACACACCACACACACACACACACACACACACACACACACAAAACACACACACACACACACACACACATTATATATATATAATATAATATATATATATATAATATAATATATATATATATATATATATATATATAATGGTTAAGGGTTAAGGGGTTAAAAGAAAGAAAATTTTGTGGTAGACATCTAAGGTCATGTAGCACTATAGTTAATGTTAGGGAAGGGTGGTTGAGTTGGTGATTATTTGGTCTAAGCTGGCAAAGGAATTGGTGAGTAAAAGGGGTTAGAGTCGGGTGGGGTTAAGGAGTTAGATTAGATGGAGGATATATTGGTTTGAGGAAAGAGAATAGGTTTTTGGGAAACAGAAAGTGTGGGATTCTGTAAGGATGTCTGATAGGTTGGGAGGTCGGTGAAGGGAGGAAGGTGGGGGAAAGCAAGGTAAGTAGGGACGAGACAAAAAGGGAATGTGGGGAAGAACAAAATGATAATTGGGGATTGGTATTGGAGGATGTTGTAAAAAAGGTCTCTTAAAGGCATACAAAATGGGTTATAAGAGGAAAGGATATGACAAAGGTCAGGTCTGTGGGAGCGGAAACCGGAATATTCCAATGAAGGATATTTTATATTTTTATGATAAAGATTGTAGTACGTTTTGGAGATTTTGGGGAAGCAGCTAGAGGGTGGGATAAGGACGAGAGGTCGAAGATGGAGAGGTTGGGATTGGTGTTCTATAGGGGGGATATTGGAAAGGGGTCTGTGGAAGGGATACTTGTGACATAAGGGATTCACTTGTGTATCCAGGAGGGAATGGAAGGGATAGGGGGGATGGTGGAGGGTTAATGTGGCGAGGTTGGGTCGGGGGATGGGCTTTTTTGGGGGGTTAGGAGGTAGGGTGTAGGGGGATATTGTTAGGGGGAGATGGATATCACAGTATACCTTGGAGTGGGGAAAGGAGCGGGAGTTGTAAGATTTGGAGTTGAGTTCAGTTTTCATTAAATATCTTGAATATTTTCACCAGTTTCTTCTGAGAGTTGGTTGGGGTTTTGGGGAAAAAGGGATTTTTTGGTGAGGGGGGAAGAGAGGACTGGTGTCTCAACTAGGGCAAAGGAAGGGGGAGGTGTTTGTGGGTAGGGGAAGAGGGGGTGGAACGTTTGTTCTGTCTGTTAAGGGTTAGTGTAGGAGGGAGAGGGAAGGTTTGGGGTTGTAGTGGTGATTGGAGAAATCTGTAGTAGAATTGGAGTGTCTGGGTTTAGGAGGTAAAAGATTTTGACTGGGGAAGGTAGGGGGTAGAAGAAGGGGAGTTAGATGTAGGGGGGTGGGTTTAGGAGAATTGGTAGAATGAGCGTATTACTGGAGTAAGGAGTAAGAAGAAAACCCCGCCCACGTGCTTTCCCGTCTGGCTTCACGTAGTGTGAGTCCAAGTTTGAATTTGAGAGTTGCTACCTCAGACCAAAAACTTGTAGGTGGGAGCCCCTATAAAAATCATTATGGGGCCCGCCCCAGTTTGGGACACGTGCGTGATTGTGCAGAGCAGTTAGATCGGGGTTATGGCCAGGTTGGGCACAATTTTGGCACTGATGTGGAGAGGTTGGTATGGACGTTAAAGGAGGTCATGTCTACGGAAAGGGAATTTTGGCTATGTTAGTGGGTTTCTTTCGATGACCTCTGGGGGAATGGAGTAGCATTGTACTATGTTGCATCATAGTCTGTGAGACAGGCAAGTAGGTCTTCTCCCGTCTGACCAATCTTTGTCATAGATTGGGCAATTTGCTGGGGAGATTGAAACTGTTCCGGTGCAAGTATTGAGGGTTGGATGGGGTTTCTGCAAAGGGTGAGGTTACCATATAGTCAGTTATTTTTTTTAAAGCTATAGCTTGGTTTCGGATGTTACTGTGACAAGACGGGAGCGGTCGGGTCGGCTACGGAAAAGACTACCTACTTGTTTTTGGAGACATTGGTTGGAAGAGAAGGGTGTTTTTCAGAGTAGGGAGCTGTGGGAGGGATCACGAAAAATCGGTCCCATTTGGCTGCGCTAAAGAGTATTCAAGATTGTTGGGAGAGATAGGGGTAGTAGAAGGCGGGGGCGTGACGAAGATGGAGTAGTTTTTGAGGGGGTAGTGTTATGGAGAGGGGGCAATAAGGCTGTAAGGTATTAATAGGGGAGGATGGGGTTGGGTTTATGTTGGAGTTGTGGGGCTAGAGGTGTTTAAGTTGAGCATGCTGGGAGAGTGGAAATGTTCCTTAAGGGTTGATTTTTTGGCTACTGTACTAGTAGGCATTGATGAGGGGGTAGTTATTGCAGTGTTCGGAGCCTGGTCAAAGTAGAGCCTGGGTCAGGGAATCGGGTGGGTTTTTCATCATTGGGGCTATTGATAAAGGGCAAGCCTCATTGCCCTAATAGTGGGGATATGTTTTCATTACTGGCATGGTAACCTGGATTATGTTGGGGGTAAAACAGTCCACCCCTCAGGTCCCCTTAGGGTTTAAAGGGGTAGGTAACTAAATCAGGGGAATCCCGTGCCTATGGCTCCCTCAGGCCGTTTAGGACTGGCACAAAGTCAGCCTTTTTATCCTTTCAGCACGGCTCTCACACCTTAGGAGGTGGATAGCAGAAGGGTTTTGGTGAAGGGGAAAAGAAACGAAAGTGGGAAGGAAAATAAAGACCATGCAAAATTAGTTGAGTCTAGGGGTGAGTCCCCAAAGGGTTGGGGATTCCCCATCATTGGGTCCCAGTCTCCGCCTCCTAAGCCCCCCCACGACAACAAAGGGCAAGGGAATGGGGATTATATATATATTATATATATATATATATATAATATATATATATATTAATATTGGTGTGTGTGTGGTGTGGTGTTGTGTGTGTGTGTGTGTGTGTGTGTGTGTGTGTGTGGGGTGTGGTGTGTGGTTTTGGTGTGTGTGTTGGGTGTGCGTGTGCGGTGTTGGGGGTTGTGCGGTGCGTGTGTGTGTGGGCGCGTGGGGGTGGGCCCTTGCGGGGTGTGTGTGTAAAATATAAAGTACCAAAACACACCACACACACACATATATATATAATATATATATATATATAAAATATAATATATATATTAATATATATAAAATATATATATAAAAAAAAAATATATATATATATTATATATATGTATTAAAATTTTGTGTGTTGTGTGGTGTGGTGTGTGTGTGTGTGTGTGTGTGTGTGTGTGTGTGTGTGTGTGTTTGTTGGTGTTATAAATATAACACATTTTACATATATATTATAAATATATATATTTGGGGTTTTGGATTTTTTGTGGTGTGTGTGTGTGGCGGGGGGGGGGGTGTTGGGGTGTATTTATGATTCAGAAAAATTAAAAGACACACACCACACACAGAATCCTCCATGCAGATTTTTTCATGTAAATAAGTATGAGAAACACTTTAAAAAAGTACTGTGTTTTTAACTATGCTATTTAATTCTTTTATTGGCATTTGTACAACAGCGTCAGATCAGTGGGGGCAAAACTGATCACAAGGGGGCGACTGTATTGGAACAAAACAATAATGATGCACCATGACTATAACGACAATGGTGAAGCAGAAATAATAATAATAATTATAGAAAAATATTGTTCGGATCATACCGACGTCATAATCAAACAACTTGCACAAGATAACTGTAAAAAGTAAACACTTACAACAAGCCAGTAACTTCACAATAAAAGTAGTAGAGAATTGTGAACTTCAGCGGTTAAAACCCCCCGGTTTCTGGGCCCGGGCCCACTGATTTTGGGCTGGCTTCCCACCCAAAAGCGGCTGGGCCCGGAAATCGAGGTGAATTTCCCTTTCCCCGGGGAATAACGCCCCGGCCCGGGTTGACTCGAACCCTCGAACTCAGTTTTGCCGTCGTGCCAGTTTTGAGTCCGTCCCTAAACCCCACCGGCCACCGGGGGCCCTTATATGTATAAATTTTTTATACACAAAAAACCCACACACCAAAAACACGCACACACACACGCACACACACAACACACAAAAAATTATATATATATATATAATATATATATAATATAATTTTATATATTTTAAATAATATTTTAATATTATATAAAATTATTATATGAGCCCGGAGAGGGGCCCCCTAAAAGAGTAGGGAAAATACCCGAGTTAGGGTGAAAGGGCAGACTCTTTTTTGTAGAGTAAAGATGGATTGGGACTTTCCCTTTAAGAGCAAGGTGTTTTTCCCCTTGGGCTCCCCTCAGGGAGTCGGGGGGCCTTTTCACCTCGCACAGGGGTTTAAAAAAGGGGACTAAAAAGCCCACGTCTTTCAGGTGGACAACGGTGAAAAGAATTTTTTATACCCCGTTTTAAAGTACCTTTCCCTTTTGGTTTCGTAACTGCTTTAAACCCTTTCAAACCATCGGGCTTTTTCCTTTTCCTATTTACTTTTGGATGAAAATTCGAGGGTTTAAATTTTTTCGAAAATTTCAGAGAGGGTTTGCTGGGGTCAAAAAAAAATCTAGTACTAAATTTTTTTAAAAAATTCCCTTCGGGGTTATTTTTGGGATTTGGGGCAGAAAAGGGGGCAAGCCGTGAACTCGCGGGACTTTGGTCGACGCAGCGTCGTCCTCGGTGGGCAGGATGGCCCTCATAACCTCGAAACATTGCCAATTGGGGATTCGAAATCTAAAACCATCGCGTTCCGAGAAAACGCCCCTCCCCTTCTTGGGGAATCAGTATTTTTCAAAGTAGGCCTTACCAGGAGACGGGGGGGAGGTGATTTTGGAGCCCCCTTTGTAGTTTGGAAATTAGTTTTTTCGTGGCAGTATATTTAGAAACTCTTTAACTTAAAAGTTGCCCTTAAAAAACTGAGGTTTCCCAATAAACCTACATTCGTTTATTGTGGCTGAATATAAAAAAACTAGAAAGGGTTTTTGAAAATTAAGTTAAAAAGCTTTTGAAAAATTGGGGAAATAAAACCCCACTTTTAGTGAACCCTAAATCAAAACAAATTTTTTCAAAAAAATTTAAACCATTTTTCCCCTTTATTTCGGGCTGTTCTTTGGGGAAATCCTTTATCAGTCTGCCCCTACTTTTTTAAATGATGCGCTAATGCATATTTTCTTTTTAAAAAAAATTAGCAATGCCTTTTGGAGCGTAGATCTTTTCTGGTCATTCCTTGTGCTATTTTTATTCCCAAAAACCCCCCAAAAATTTCCCCATACGCAAGACAATAATAATAAATCCCAGTAACTGTTTTCAGTTAGCATTTAATTGGTAAAACCCAATAAGATTATGGGAAAAAAGCGTCCCAACTAGCACTAAACTGGGGCCTTTGTAGCAACACTCCCGGGCTGGCGAACGGGAAACGGGGGTTTTCTCTAAAAAGGACTACTGATTTCTGGGCTTTTAGTGGGAAAAGAGAGCAGATGAACAAAAAAAATAGCGATTGTAATACTGTAATACTTGCAAAATTATATTAAAAGGAAAGGATTGCAAAAAAACAGGGAAAAAAAAGTTAAATGTTTGTTTTTGGCTTTGGTTGGCCCAGTTTTGAAGAAGTCTACAGACGAAAATGGCGGTTTTAAACATATAAATAAAATTTTGATAGGATTCATGCTTGAAAGGGTTTCAGAAATTTTTCCCCAAGTTAAGGTTTTTACTGGTAATAAAAAAGGTGCCCTTTTTCTTTGTATAATCTTATAAAAAAATTTCCCTCTATTTACGGAATATCTATTTGATTGTTACAGTACCACTATTTTAAAATATTTTTTTTTTAAATTTAAAATATTGGGTTTCATTTTGTATTTTGTTCTGAAATAGCAAAATCCCCAAATATAATCTTTTCCTTATACTCAAATTTATGAGTAATAAAAACCCAAAAACGCGAATCAAACAAAATATATATATAAAATATAGATATATATATCTATAATATTTTATAATAAAATTTTAAAAATTAAAAATATATAGGATAATATATATACACACACACACACACACACAAAACACACACACCACACACCCCCCACACACCCCACACACACACACAAAACACACAAAACCCCACATATATTTATTATATATATATAATATAAAATATATAAAAATTATTATATAATATATATATATAAGGGTTAATGGTTAATGGTTAAAAGCAAGATAAATGGGGGTAAGACATCTAAGGTCATGTAGCACTATATTTAATGTTAGGGAAGGGGGGTTTGAGTTGTGATTATTTGTCAAAGTGGGAAAAGGAATTGGTGATTTTGAAAGGGTTGGGGTGGGGGTTGGTAAGGATTTAGTTAGAGGGGAGGTTTATGTAGGGCGTTTGAGGAAAGAGAATGGGTTGTTGAAACAAAAAAGTGTGGGTTCTTTTAAGGATGTCTGATAGGTTGGGAGGTCGGTGAAGGGAGGATAGGGGGGGGGGAAAGCAGAGTAAGTATGGACGAAAACATAAAGGAATGGGGGAAGAGACAAAATGAAAAATTGGGTTTGGTTTTGGGAGGTGTGTAAAAAAGGCCCCTTAAAGGCATACAATAGAGGGGTTTTTATAAGGGGAAAGGTAGGAAAAAAGGTGGGTTTCTGTGGAGGGGAAAACCCCCGAATTTTCCCAATAAAGGATATTATATTTTAGTGATAAAGATTGTGGGTAGGGTTTTGGGGAGATTTGGGGGGGGAAGCGCTAGAGGGTGGGAAAGGGGCCCGAGAGGTCTGAGAATGGAGAGGGGGGGGATTTGGTGTTTACTAGGAGGGATATTAGGAAAACGGGGGGGTCTGGGGAAAAGGGATACTTTTTACATAAGGGGACACGTGTGTTTTCCGGGGGAATGGAGGGGATAGGGGGGAGGGGGGGGGTTAAGGGGGGGAGGTTGGGGTCGGGGGGGGGGCCCTGTGTTGGGGGGGGTTTGGAGGATGGGGGGTAGGGGGGTTTATTGTTGGGAGGAGGATGGATATCAGCTTTACTTGGAGTGTAAAAGGGAAAAGGAGTTGAAGATTTGTAGGTTGAGTGTCATTTTTAAATTAAAATTTAATCTTGAATTTTTTTTCACCATTTTTTTCTTCTGGGGATTTGGGTTTGGGGATTTTTGGGGATAAAGGTTTTCTTGTGGGGGGGGAAAAAGGGGAAATGGTGTCTCAAAACATAGGGGCAAAGGAAGGGGGGAGGTGATTGTGGGGTAGGGGAAGAGGGGGTGGAACTTTTGGTTCGGGTTGTTACGGGTAGTGTGAGGAGGGAGAGGGAAGGTGTTGGGGTTGTAGGGGGTAAATTGGAGTATCTTAGTAGAGATTGGAGGGGTCGGGGTTTAGGATGGAAAAAGATTTTGACGGGGGAAGGTAGGAGGTGGGGAAGAGGGGGTTTAGATGTAGGGGGGGGTTTAGGGGGATTGGTAGAATGAGCAGTATTAGGGAGTAAGGGTAAGAGAGAAACCACCCCGACGTGTTTCCTGTCTGGCTTCACGTAGTGTGAGCCCAAATTTTTGAATTTGAGATTTGCTACCTCAGACCAAATTTGTGGGGGGACAGCCCCTATAAAAACATTTTTGGGGGCCGCCACATTTGGCACAGGGTTTTTTGATTGTGCAGAGCAGTTGATGGGTATGGCCGGGTTTGGGCAAATTTTTGGCACTGATGTGGAGGGGGTTTGGGTAGGGCGTTAAAGGGAAGGTCAGTTAGGGAAAGGTTTAATTTTTGGCTTGTAGGGGGGTTTTTTCGATACTCTGGGGGGAATGGAGTAGCATTTATGATTTGTTTCATGGGTCTGTGAAAAGGGCCCAAGTAGGTCTTCTCCACAGTCTGAAAAATCTTTGTCATGGGTTTTGGGCAATTTGGGGGGAGTTTTAAAAAACTGTTCCGGTGCAAGTATTGGGGGTTTGGATGGGGTTCGCAAGGATGAGGTTCCCATATAGGTCAGTTATTTTTGGGTTAATGCTATAGCTTGGTTTGGGGAAAGGGTTACTGTGACAAGAGGGGAGGGGTGGGGGGTGGGGCTACGGAAAATAGCCTCCCAACTTTTTTTTGGAGAAAATTGTTGGAAGAAAAAAGGGTGTTGTCGGGAGTGGGAGTGTGGGAGGGATCACGAAAAATCGGCCCCTTTTTGGCTGCGCAAAAAGAGAGATTAAAGAGGTTGTAAAAGATGGGGGGTAGTAGAAGGGGGGGGGCTGACGAAGATGGAGTAGTTTTGAGGGGGGTGGGGGTTGTTATGGAGGGGTGGGCAATAAGGCTGTAAGGTATTAATAGGGGGGGATGGGGGGGGTTGATGTTGGAGGTTGGGGGTAAGGGGGTTGAAGTTGAGCAGGGCTGGGAGAGTGGAAATTTTCCCTTTAAGGGTTTAAATGTTGGCAAATGAAACTAGTAGGCATGATGAGGGGGAAAGTATTGCAGTGTTCAAAAGCCGGGGTCAAAGTAGAGCCTGGGGGCGGGAATCGGGGGGGTTTCATCATTGGGGCTATTTTATAAAGGGGGAAAAACCCCATTGCCCCTAATAAATTGGGGGTATGTTTTCATTACTGGCTTTTGGTAAGCCGGGGTTTGTTTGGGGATAAAAAAAAAGTCCACCCCTCAGGGTTTCCCCCCCCGGTTAAGGGCTAGGTAAATAAATCAGGGGGAAAACCGTGCCCCTGGCTCCCCCCGGGCCCTTCGGGCTGGCACAAAGTCAGCCTTTAAACCTTTTAGACGGCCCCTCACCCCTTTGGAGGGGATAGCAGAAGGGTTGGTAAGGGACAGAAAAAGAAAAGTGGGAAGGAAATAAAGACCATGCAAAAAAAGTTAAACGAGGGCTGAGTCCAAGGTTTGGGGGCTTCCCCATTTATTGGGTCCCCGTCTCCGCCTCCAAGCCCCCCCCCGACAACCCAAAGGGGAAGGGAATGGGGGATATATATATATATATAAACTATATATAAATTTTATATATATATTTTAAAATATATATATATATGTGTGGTGTGTGTGTGTGGTTTTGTGTGTGTGTGGTGTGTGTTGTGGGGTGTGTGGTTTTTTTTTTTTTTTTTTTTGGGGGGGGGGGTTTTGTGTGTGTGTGTGTGTTGGGGTGGTGTGTGTGTGTGTGTGTTTGTGGCGTGGGTGTGCGTGTGCGTGTGCGGTGCGTGGCGTGTGCGTGTGCGTGCGTGTGTGTGTGGGGGCGTACGTGCGTGCCCGGGGGTTGTGTATATAGATTGTTATAATGTACACACACACACACACACAAAACACCTATATATAATTTTATATATATATATTTTATATTTTATAAAATTTTATTTTAAAAATTATAATATATATATGTGTGTGTTTGTGTTGTGTAAAAATATACACATAAACATATTTTTTTCCCCCCCCCCACACGACGCAGTACGCCCCCACACACACACACGCACGCACACGCACACGGGACACGCACACGCACACGCACACGCACCACGCATACGCACGCACACACACACACACACCCCAAAACACAAACAAACACACCACCACAAAAACACACAAAACACAAAACACACCACACACAACACACACAACCAAGCACAACACACACACACCAAAAATATAATAATATTATATTATATATTATTTTATATATTATATATATATATAAAATATATATCCCCCATTTTCCCCTTTCCGTTGTTGTCGTGGGGGGGGTTGGAGGCGGAGGGCTGGGACCCAATGATGGGGGGAAACCCAAAACCCTTGGGGGCTCAGCCCCCGACTCAACTAATTTTTTATTTGGTTTTTTATTTTTTCCCTTCCCCCTTTTCGTTTTTGTCCCTTTTACCAAAAACCCTTTTTTCTATCCCCCTCCTAAGGGGTGAGAGCCGTGCTGAAAAAGGGGGAAAAAGGGGGACTTTTTTTCCCGTTTCCCGAACGGCCTGGGGGAGCCATGGGCACGGTATTCCCCCGATTTTGGTTAAACCCCGCCCCTTTAAACCCCGGAAAGGGGACCCCCGAGGGGGGGGACTGTTTTATCCCCAAAAATAATCCCGGGTTACCCTAGCCCGTAATGAAAAAATATCCCCATATTAGGGGGAATGGGGGCTTGCCCCCTTTTTCAAATAGCCCCAATGTTTTTAAAACCCCCCCGATTCCCCGGGGCCCCCCCCTCTACTTTGACCACGGCTCCCAACACTGCAAAACTACCCCCTCATCCAAAGCCTACTAGTACAGTAGCCCAAAAATAAACCCCTTTAAAGGGAAAATTTCCCCTCTCCCCGCAAAGCTCAACTTTTAACCCCCTCTAGCCCCACAACCCCAAAAATCAACCACCCCATCCCCCCCCTATTAATTTCCTTTACAGCCTTATTTTCCCACCTCTCCATAACAATACCCCCCTCAACATACTCCATCTTCGTCACGCCCCGCCCTTTTAATACCCTATCTCTACAACAATCTTGGGAAAACTCCTTTGCGGGAGCCAAATGGGACCCCTTTTTTGTGATCCCTCCCCCAAAACTCCCTACTCTGACAAAAACCCTTCTCTTTTCCCAAAAAATGTTTTCCAAAAAAAAAGTAGGTAGTTATTTTCCCTAGGCCCGACCCGGGCCGCTCCGTTTTTGTCCCGTAAAAATCCCAAAAAACAAAGGGTATAGCATTTTTTCAAAACTAACGGGCCTATATGGTAAAACCCCATCCTTGCAAAAACCCCCTCCAAACCCCCAATTTCTTGCACCGGGAAAAAAGTTTTAATCTCCCCAGCAAATTGCCCCAATTTTAGGGCAAAAATTGGTCCCGGGCTGTGGAGAAAAACCTACCTGCCGTCTCACAGACTTGATGCAACACAGTACAATGCTACTCCATTCCCCCCAGAGGGGCACGAAAGAAAACCCACTTTAAAATAGCCCAAAAAATTTCCCTTTCCCTGACATTGGGCCTTCCTTTTAAAGTCCATACCAACCTCCCCCACATCAGTGCCAAAAGTGCCCCCAAAATGGCCCTACCCGATTTTAACTTTCTCTGCCCCAATCACGGGAGTGTGCCAATGTGGCGGCCCCCCTAATGTATTTTTAGGGGGGTCCACCTACAAGTTTGGTCTGAGGGGGAAACAACTCTCAAATTTAAAAATTGGACTCACACTACGTGAAACCAGGGCAGGAAAACACGCGGCGTGGTTTCTCTCTTTCTCCTTACCCAGTAATACTGCTCCCTTTTACCAATTCCCTAAAACCCCCTCCCCCCACACTAACTCCCCCTTTTCTACCTCCTACCTTCCCCCGGGAAAAATCTTTCCCCTCTAAAACCCCGACACTCCCAATCTTATACGATACTCCCAACACCACTACAAAAAAACACCCTTTCCCCCCCTCCCCCCTCACACACCCGTAACAGACAGAAAAAAACGTTTTTCCCCCCCCTCTTCCCCTACCACACAATCACCCCCACCTTCCTTTTCCCCTATGTTTGAGGGCACCCTTTCCCTCTTCCCCCTCACAAAAAAATCCCCTTTTTCCCCCAAAAATCCCCAAAACCAAATCCCCAGAAAAAAACTGGTGAAAATATTTAAAATTTTTTAATGAAAAAATGACACTCAACTAAAAAAATCTTACAAAATCCTGCCCCCTTTCACACTCCAAATAACGCTGATATCCATCCTCCTCCTAACAATATCCCCCCCACCCCCCTATCCCCCTAACCCCCCCCAAAAAACAGCCCCTCCCCCCCAACCCCCAACCCCGCCCACATTTAAACCCCCCCACCAAACCCCCTATCCCTTCCATTCCCCCTGGATACACCCCGTGAATCCCTTATGTCACAAGTATCCCTTTCCCCAGACCCCCTGGGCTCCTAAACCCTCCTAGTAGAACCCAAAAAACCCACACCTCTCCATTCTCAAACCCCTCGGCCTTTTCCCACCCCCTAGGGTGCTTCCCCCTCAAAATTCCAAAACGATAAATTTTATCACTAAAGTATAAAAAAAACCTTAATTTGGGAAATTTGCGGTTTCCCCTCCACAGGAAACCGGGCCTTGTATATCCTTTCCTCTTTTTAAACCCTCCCATTTTATGCCTTTAAGAGACCTTTCTTACAACACTCCCAAAACCAATTCCCCAAATTTCATTTTGGTTTTCCCTTTCCCCCCATCCCTTTTTGTCTAGGCCCTTTCTTACCTCTGTTTCCCCCACCTTCCTCCCTTTACCGACCTCCCAACCATCAGACATCCTTACAGAATCCCAAAACTTTTTGTTTCAAAAAACATTCTCCCTTTTCCCCAAAAAGCATACATATCCTTTCCCCTAATCTAAATCCCTTTCCCCACCCCACTCTAACCCTTTCACTCACCAAATTTCCTTTTCCCAGCTTAGACAACTAATCACAAACCCCCAACCACCCTTCCCCAAAATTTAAATATAGTGCTACATTTACCTTTGATGTCTACCACATTTTTCTTGCTTTTAACCCTTTAAAACCCTTAACCATTATATATATATATATATATATTATATATATATATAATATTATATTTTATATTTTATATATTTATGTGTGGGGGGTGTTTTTTTTGTGTGTGTGTGTCCGTGTTTTGGGGTTTTGTGTGTGTGTGTGTGTGTGTGTGGTGTCCTGTTGTGTGTGGGATATAATAATAATATATATATATATAATATTATATATAATAAATAAAATAGTATTAATATATAATATATATATATATTTTTGTGTGTGTTTATTCGCGTTTTTTTTGTTTTTACTCAAAATATTGTGAGTATAAGAGATAGATTAAATGGGTAATTTTTTATTTCAGAACAAAAAAAATGGGCAAAATGAAAAACCCAAAAATTTTTAATTTAAAAAAAAAAATATTTTTATAAATAAATGGTACGTAACAATCAACTAGAGTTTTCTCCGTAAATAGAGGAAGTTTTTATAAAAATATATACAAAAAAAAAAGGTCACCTTTTATTACCAGTAAGAAACCCCTTTAATTAGGAATTTGAAAAACCCCTTGGAAAAAGGGTGAATCCATCTATATTATGTATATAGTTTAGAAACCCCCATTTTGTCTGTAGATTCTTTAATATGGCCAACTAAAACCCAAAACAAACATTTAAAATTTTTTTCCCTGGTTTTTTTGGGGATTTTCCTTTCCTTGTTATTTAATTTTGCAAGATTACAAATATTACAAAACCTATTTTTTTGGGTTTCATCTTCCCCTTTTTATCCCAATATAAAGCCCCCGGGAAAACCGTAGTCTTTATTTAGGGGGAAAACCCCCTACAGATTTTGCCAGTTTTGGGAGTGTTTGGGAATGGCCCCAGTTTGGTGTAAATTGTCGCTTTTTCCCATAATCATTTTGTTATACCATATAGTAAATGCTAAAATGAAGACATTACTTGGGATTTTTTTATTATTGTCTTGCGTATAGGGCATTTTTGGGGGTTTTCGGTAATAACATAGCACATAGGAATGAACCAGATAGATCTACGCTCCAATAGGCATTGCTAATTTTTTTTACCGAATAATATGCATGAGCGCATCAATTAACAGAGTAGGAGCAGACTGATAACTAGGATTTCCAAGATGAACAGCCTGAAATAAAGGCAATATGGTTTAATATTTTTCGAAATAATTTAGTATGATTTAGTGTTCACTAGAATGTGTTTACATTTACCTCAATTGTCAACAGCTTTTTAACTTAATTTTCAAAATCCTTACATAGATTATTTTATATGTCAGCCACAATAATCGAATGTAGGTTGTTATTGGAATACCTCAGTTTGTAAGTCAACTTATTAAGTTAAAAGAGTTTCTAAATATACTGCCACGAAGAACTAATTTCCAAACATACAAGGGGACTCCAAAATCACCTCCTCCCCCCGTCTCCTGGTAAGGCCTACTTCGAAAAATACTGATTCCCAAAGAAGGTGAGGGACGTTTTCTCGGAACGCGATGGTTGAGATTTCGAATCCCCAATTGGCAATGTTCGAGGTTATGAGGGCCATCCTGCCCACCGAGGACGACGCTGCGTCGACCAAAGTCCCGCGAGTTCACGGCTTGCCCCCTTCTCTGCCACAAATCCAGATTATACACGAAGGGAAATTTTGAAAAAAATTCAGTACTAGATTTTCTTTGACCCCAGCAAACCATCTCTGAACTTTTCGAAAAGATAATCATCAGCAATTGTCATCCAAATGTAGAATAGGAATAGGAAAATGCTGATGGTTTGAAGGTTTAATGCAGTTACGAAACAAACGGAATGGTACTTTAAAAACGGCGTATAAATATATTCTTCATCACCGATTGTCACACGCTAAAGACGTGACTTATAGTCCTCTTTATACCACTGTGCGAGGTGACAGGCAGACTCCCTGAGGGGAGCCAAGGAACAACACCTTGCTCTTAGGAACAGTCCCAATCCATCTTTACTCTACAAGAAAGGAGTCTGCCTTACACCCTAAGCTCGCTATTTACCATACTCTTGTAGGGCCCATCTCTCGGGCTCATATATATATATATATATATATATATATATATATATATATATATATATATATATATATATATATAATATATATATATATTTGTGTGTGTGTGTGTGTGTGCGTGTG
>NC_051403.1:30295057-30300057 GCF_015228065.2 Penaeus monodon
TACTTGAAAAATTTATATAAAAAGGAAAGGTATGCAAAAAAAACCCCGGAAAAAAGTTAAATGTTTGGTTTTGGCTTTATTTGGCCCGTTTTTAAAGAAGTCTACAGACGTAAATGGGGGTTAAAACTATATACATATATAAGATAGGTTTCATGTTTGCAAGTGTTTTCAGAAATTTCCAAATTTAAAGGTTTCTTACTGGTAATGAAAAGGGGGCCCTTTTTCTTTTTTATAATCTATAAAAAAACTTCCTCTATTTAGGGAGATTTTATTTGATGTTAATACCATATTTTAAAACAATATTTTTGTTTAAACTTAAAATATGGGTTTTCATTTTTGTCATTTTTTTCTGAAAAGCAAAATCCCCAATATAAATCTATCTCATACTCAAAAAATTTTATGAGTAATAAAAACAAAACGCGAATCACACACACATATATATATATAATAATATATATATAATATAAAATAAATATATATATATATATATATATATTTTAATATATATATTATTAAAACACACACCCCACACAAAACCCCAAACAAAACACACACACAACAACACACAAAAACACACACACACACACACACACACACACATTATATAATATATATATATATAAAATTATATATTATATAATATATATATATATATATATAAGGTTAAGGGTTAATGGTTAAAAGCAAGATAAAGTGGTAGACATTAAGGTCATGTAGCACATAGTTAATGTTAGGGAAGGGTGGTTGAGTTTGTGATTAGGGTCAAGTGGGAAAAGGGAAATTTGGTGGGGAAAAGGGTTAGAGTCGGGTTGGGGTTTTAAGGAGTTAGTTTAGATGGAGGATTGATGCGTTTGAGGAAAGAGAATAGGTTTTGAAACAGAAAGTGGGGGATTTGAAAAGGATGTTGAAGGGGGGGAGGTCGGTGAAGGGGGATAGGTGGGGGAAAGCAGAGGTAGTAGGACAGCAAAAGGGGAAATTTGGGGGGAAGAGAAAAATGATAATTGGGGTTTGGTTTGGGGGATGTAAAAGAAAGGTCTTTTAAAAGGATACAATAGATGGGTTTAAAGAGGAAAGGATATGACAAAGGTCAGGTCTGTGGGGGGAAACCCGAATATTCCAAAAAGGATGTTTACTTAGTGAAAAGATTGTAGTACGTTTTGGAGATTTTGAGGGGGAAGAGCTAGGGGGTGGGAAAAGGGCCCAGAGGTCTGAGAATGGAGAGGTTGGGAGTTGGTGTTCTATAGGAGGGAAATTTTAGGAGAAGGGGGTTGTGGAAAGGGATACTTGGACAAAGGGATTCAGTGTGTATCCAGGAGGGAAGGAAGGGTTTTAGGGGGATGGTGGGGAGGGTTAATGTGGGCGAGGTTTGGGGGGGGGGGGATGGGCTGTTTTGGGGGGGTTAGGAGGATGGGGTGTAGGGGGATATTTTTAGGAGGAGGAGGGATATCAGCGTACTTGGAGTGTGAAAGGACCCGGATTTGTAAGATTTGAGGTTGAGTGTCAGTTTTCATTTAAATAATTTGAAATTTTCCCCCAGGTTTCTTCTGGGATTTGGGTTGGGGATTTTTTTGGGGAAAAGGATTTTTTTGTGGGGGGGAAAGAGGGATGGGTCCCCAAAACATGGGGGAAAAGGAAAGGTGGAGGTGATTGTGTGGTAGGGGAAGGGGGGGGTGGAAACGTTTTTCTGTCTTTTTAGGGTAGGTGAGAGGGGGGGGAAGGTGTTGGGGTTTGTATTGATTGGAGTATCTGTAGTAGAGATTGGAGTTCGGGGTTTAGGATGGAAAAAAGAGTTTGACGGGGGAAGGTAGGAGTAGAGAGGGGGATTAGATGTAGGGGAGGGTTTTGGGAAAATTGGGGGGGGGGGGGGGGGTTTAGAATGAGCAGTATTAGGAAAGGGGAGTAAGAGAAAAACCACCCCGACGTGTTTTCCGTCTGGCTTCACGTAGTGTGAGTCCAATTTTTGAATTTGAGAGTTGCTACCCCCAGACCAAACTTGTAGGTGGGGACAGCCCATAAAAACATTATGGGGGCCCCCACAGTTGGCACCGGGGCGGATGTGCAGAGCAGTTAGATGGGTAGGGCCGGGTTTGGGCACAATTTTGGCATGATGTGGAGGGGGTTTGGTATGGACTTTTAAAGGGAAGGTATGCTACGGAAGGTAATTTTGGCTATGTTAGGGGGGTTTTTTTTCGATGACCTCGGGGGGGAATGGAGTAGATTGTACGATGTTGCTCATAGTCTGGAGACAGGAAGGGTCTTCTCCACAGCTGACCAATTTTTATAGTTTGGGCAATTTGGGGAGTGAAACTGTTCCGGGGGCAAGTATTTAGGGTTGGATGGGGTTTTTGCAAGGGTGGGTTACCATATGGTCAGTTGTTTTTTTAATGCTTAGCTTGGCTTTCGGTGTTACTTTACAAAAGGGAGCGGTCGGGCGGCCGGAAATAGACACCTACTTGTTTTTGGAACATTGTTGGGAAGAGAAGGGTGTTGCAGAGTAGGGAGCTGTGGAGGGAACCGAAAAATGGTCCCATTTTGGGTGCGCAAAAGAGTATCAAGATTTTTGTAGAGATAGGGGAGTAGAGGGCGGGGGGCGTGACGAAGATGGGGTAGGTTGAGGGGGGTAGTGTTTTGGGAGGTGGGCAATAAGGCTGTAAGGGATTAATAGGGGGGGATGGGGTGGTTTATGTTGGAGGTTGGGGGTGAGGGTTGAAGTTGAGCATTTGGGGGAAATGGAAAGTTCCCTTTAAAGGGTTTTATTGTTGGTACTTATGTAGGCTTGATGAGGGGGGAGTTTTTGCAGGGTTTGGAGCCGTGGTAAAGTAGAGCCCGGGGCAGGGAATCGGGTGGGTTTACATCATTGGGGGTATTTGATAAAGGGCAAGCCTCTTGCCCTAATAGTGGGGATATGTTTCATTACTGGCTATGGTAAGCCCGGATTTGTTGGGAAAAAAACAGTCCACCCCCCAGGGTCCCCCCCAGGGTTAAGGGCTAGGAAATAAATCAGGGGAATACCGTGCCCATGGCTCCCCCCAGGCTTTGGATGGCCAAAGTCAGCTTCATCCTTTCAGCACGGCTTCAACCTTAGGAGGGGATAGCAGAAGGGTTTGGTGAAAGGGAAGAAAGAAAAAATGGGAAGGAAAATAAAACCCCTGCAAAATTTGTTGGTCGAGGGCGAGTCCCCAAGGTTGGGGGCTTTCCCCCCCATTGGGTCCCCGTTCCGCCTCCTAACCCCCCCCCACAACAACGGGCAAAGGGAAGGGGGATATATATATATATATATATATTATATTATATATATATATAATAATATATATATATGTGTGTTGTGTGGTGGGGTGTGTGTGGGTGTTGTGTGTGTTTTGTGTGTTGTGTGTGTGTGTGTGGTGTGTGTGTGTGTGTGTGTGGGGTGTTTGGTGGGCGCGTGTGCGTGTGCGTGTGCGGGGTGTGCGTGTGGTGTGCGTGTGCGTGGGTGGGGTGTGTGGGGGCGTACGGGGGTGTGTTTGGGATATAGAATGGAAATTTTGACACACACAACACACACACCACATAATATTAATTTAAAATAATATAATAATTATATTATATATAAAAATATATAAAAATTAAAATATTTAAAAATATATAAAAATATTTAAATTATATAATATATATATATATTAATATGTGTGTGGTGTGTGTGTGTGTGTGTGTGTGTGGTTGGGGTGTGGGGTTTTGGGGTGTGTATAAATATTTATGAAAGTATATACATATACAACATAAATTAATAGATATAAATTAATATGTGTTTTGTGTGTTTTTGTGGGTGTTTTGTGTGTTGTGTGTGTGTGTGGGTGTGTGTGTGTGTGTGTGTGTTGTGTGAGGGTTGTGGGGTGTGTGTTTTATGATAGAAAATGTAAAAACACACCACAACACCAGAATCCCCATGCAGATTTTTCATGTAAATAAGTATGAGAAACACTTTTTAAAAAATACTGTGTTTTAAAAAAGCTATTTAATTTTTTATTTGGATTTGTACAAAGCGGGCAGATCAGTGGGCCAAAAAAGACACGGGGGACGATTTGGGAACAAAACAATAATGTGCTACCAATGGACTATAACGAAATGTGAAGCAGATAATAATAATAAAAATTATAGAAATACAATTGTTCGGATCATTTCCGAGTCATAATAAAACAACTTGCACAAGAATAACTGTAAAAAATAACAAACTTTCAAAAAAATGAAGTAATTCAACAAAAAAGTAGGTAGAGAATGTGAACTTCAGCCGAGCACCCCAGGCCTCTGTCATGTCTTGCTTTAATAACAATGAGAAGGGAGCCTGATGTGACCTACGAGGCTAGGGGTGTTTTTATCAGGTTAGTTCTGATAACATCGAAGGTTCATTATATTTTGTTTTTCACGAGGCATTGTGGCGTGTCAAAAAAACATAGCACTTGTATATTACTCAGAAAATTTGTGGGGGGGTATAGTGGAGAAGGAATAGGGAAAAAGGGAAAAGGAAGGAGAGGGAGAAAAGCTAGCGAGAAAGAGGGGGGGGGAGATTTGAGAGAGAGAGGGAAAAAAAGAAGGAGGGAGAACGAGAGGAGAGAGAAAAGAGAAAGGGGGAGGCGCTTGGCACCTGCGCCCCGATTCCTGAGGTCTCCGCGGCGTGGGGGCCAGTGCGCCTCCCCGCGGGGGCCCGTGACGTCCGCTCTGCGCAAAAACCAACCACGCAGTGAGGCATTTTTCCGTTTGATTGCAAATATGTATGTTATGTGTGGCGTGTGCGTGCGTGTGTGTGTGTGGCGGTGTGTGTGCACGGTGGTGTGTGGTGTGCGCGTGGTGTGTGTGTGTGCGGTGTGCGTGATGGTGTGTATGTGTTGCGTGCGTGGTGTATTGTGTGCGTGCTGGTGTATGTGTGTGCGTGCGTGGTGATGTGTGTGCGTGCGGTGTATGTGGCGTGTTTTTTCTATTTTTCTGTGTGCTCATTCAGGTGTTTTTTTTGAATTTTTATTAATCTT
>NC_051403.1:30307557-30309855 GCF_015228065.2 Penaeus monodon
ACATCAGTGCCAAAATTGTGCCCAACCTGGCCATACCCGATCTAACTGCTCTGCACAATCACGCACGTGTGCCAACTGTGGCGGCCCCCATAATGTATTTTATAGGGGCTGTCCCACCTACAAGTTTGAGTCTGAGGTAGCAACTCTCAAATTCAAACTTGGACTCACACTACGTGAAGCCAGACAGGAAGCACGTCGGCGTGGTTTCTCTCTTACTCCTTACTCCAGTAATACTGCTCATTCTACCAATTCTCCTAAACCCCCCTCCCCCTACATCTAACTCCCCCTCTTCTACCTCCTACCTTCCCCAGTCAAACTTTTTTTACCATCCTAAACCCAGACCACTTTCCCAAACTCTTAACTACGATACTCCAATCACCACTACAACCCCAACACCTTCCCTCTCCCTCCTCACACTACCCGTAACAGACAGAACAAACGTTCCACCCCCTCTTCCCCCACCACCCCAATCACCTCCACCTTTCCCTTTTCCCCTAGTTTGAGACACCAGTCCTCTCTTCCCCCCCTCACAAGAAATCCTTTATCCCCAAAACTCCCCAACCAACTCCTCAGAAGAAACTGGTGAAAATATTCAAGATTATTTAATGAAAACTGACACTCAACCTACAAATCTTACAACTCCTGCTCCTTTCACACTCCAAGTAACTGCTGATATCCATCCTCCTCCCACAATATCCCCCCTACACCCATCCTCCTAACCCCCCCAACACAGCCATCCCCCGACCCCCAAACCCCGCCACATTAACCCTCCCACCATCCCCCCTATCCCTTCCCTTCCCTCCTGGATTTCACACGTGAATCCCTTTTGTCACAAGTATCCCTTTCCACAGACCCCTGTCTCCTAATATCCCTCTAGTAGAAAAACCAACTCCCACACCTCTCCATTTTCAGACCTCTCGGTCCTTATCCCACCCTCTAGCTGCTTCCCCCTCAAAATCTCCAAAACGTACTACAATCTTTATCACTAATATAACTATCCTTCATTGGAATATTCGCGGTTTCCGCCCCACAGACCGCCTTTGTCATATCCTTCCTCTTTTAACCCATCTATTGTATGCCTTAAAAGGACCTTTCTTTACACATCCTCCAATACCAATCCCAATTATCATTTTGTCCTCTCCCACATTCCTTTATGTCTCGTCCATACTTACCTCTGCTTTCCCCCACCTATCCTCCCTTCACCGACCTCCCAACCTATCAGACATCCTTACAGAATCCCAACTGTTTCAACAACCTATTCTCTTTCCTCAAACGCATACATATCCTCCATCTAATCTAACTCCTTACCACACCCGACTCTACCCCCTTTCACTCACCAATTCCTTTGCCCAGCTTAGACAACTAAACACAAACTCAAACCCCCCTTCCCTAACATTAACTATAGTGCTACATGAACCTTAGATGTCTACCACATTTATCTTGCTTTTAACCATTAACCATTAACCAATTATATTATATATATATATATATTATATATATATATTATATTATATATAATATATAATATATATGTGTTGTGTGTGTGTGGGGTGTGTGTGTTGGGTGTGTGTGTGTGTGTGTGTGTTGTGTGTGTGTGTGTTGTGTGTGTTGTGGTATAATATATATATATATATATATATATAATATTATAATATATATATATATTAAAATATAAAATATATATATATTATAAAATATGGTGTGATTCGCGTTTTGTTGTTATTACTCATAAATATTGTGAGTATAAGAGATAGATTATATATTGGGTATTTTGCTATTTCAGAACAACAAATGACAATAATGAAACCCAATATTTTAAGTTAAACAAAAAATATTGTTATAAATAGTGGTACTGTAACAATCAACTAGAGTATCTCCGTAAATAGAGGAAGTTTTCTATAAGATATATACAAAGAAAACGGTCACCTTTTCATTACCAGTAAGAAACCTTAACTTAGGAATTGCTGAAAACACTTGCAGAGCATGAATCCTATCTATATATATGTATATAGTTTAGACCGCCATTTACGTCTGTAGACTTCTTCAATACTGGACCAACTAAAGCCAAATCAAGCATTTAACTTTTTTCCGTGTTTTGTGCATATCCTTTCCTTGTATATAATTTTGCAAGTATTACAGTATTACAATCGCTATTTTTTTGTTACATCTGCTCTCTTATCCCACTATAAAGCCCGAGAATCAGTAGTTTATGAGAGAAACCTCCGTACAGATTCGCCAGCTGGTAGTGTTGCGTACATGGCGAGTTTAGTGCTAGTTGTACGCTTTTCCTATAATCAT
>NC_051403.1:30309955-30314955 GCF_015228065.2 Penaeus monodon
CCTTTGGTAATCATTTCTCTATTTACCCGGTTTGGGACCAGCACTGATTTGTGCTGGTTTGGGCCACCTAGTGGCTGGGCAGGCAATCGAGGTGAAGTTCCTTCCCCCAAGGAACAACGCGCCGCCGGGTGACTCAACCCTCGAACTCGATTGCCGTCGTACCCCTTGAGTCCGATCTCAAAACCACTCGGCCCCCGGGGCCCCCTTATAGTAATATATCTTTTATCACACACACACACACCAAACACAAACACACACACCACCACCGCACACACACACACACACCCACACACAACACACACACACAAAATTAAAATATTACTTTTATTTATTTTTTATATATAAATTTAATTATTTATATATTATATATTATATTTTAATTATATAAAATATATGACCCAAGAGGGGCCCTACAATGTATGGTAAATAGCGAGCTTAGGGTGTAGGCAGCCCCTTTCTTGTAGAGAAAAGAGGGTTGGGATTTTTCCTAAACAGGTTTTTGTTCCTTTGGGCCCCCCTCAGGGAGTCTCCTTCCCCTCGCATAGTGGTATAATGAAGACTATAATCACGTCTTTGCGTGGGGGACAATCGGTGATGAAAATATTTTTATACGCCTTTTTAAAGTACCTTTTTCCTTTTTTTTCAAAACTGCATTAACCTTCAAACCATTAGCATTTTCCTATTCCTACACTTTTGGATTAAAATTGCTGATGATTATCTTTTCAAAAATTTCAAATGGTTTGCGGGGGTCAAAAAAAATCTATTTATGTTTTTTTTTCAAAATGTCCCTTCGTGTATAATCGGGATTTGCGGCAGAGGGGGCAAGCCGTAACTCCGGGGCTTTGGTCGACGCAGCGTCGCCTCGGGGGGCAATGGCCTCATAACCCCGAAAATTGCAATTGGGGATTCGAAAACTCAACCCTCGGTCCGAGAAAACGTCCCTCACCTTCCCTTTTGGAACAGTATTTTTCAAATACCTTCCCAAACGGGGGGGAGGTGATTTTTTTATTTTTTGGGAAATTAGTTCTTCGTCGTATATTTAAAAAACTTTTTAAATTAATAATTACTTTCAAACCCAGGGTATTCCAAAAACAACCACATTCGATTATTGTTCTGACATATAAATATCTATGTAAGGATTTTGAAAATTAAGTTAAAAAGCTTTTGACAAATTGAGGTAAATAAACACTTCTAGTGAACACTTAATCATACTAAATTTTGGAAAATATTAAAAACCTATTGCCTTATTTCAGGCTGTTCATCTTGGAAACCCTAGTTATCAGTCTGCTCCTACTCTGTTAATTGATGCCTCATGCAATTATTCGGTAAAAAAAAAATTAGCCAATGCCTATTGGGCGTTAGATTAGGAAGTCCTGCAAGATGCATCTACTGCGCGGTAAAATCCCATCATTGTATCAACATTCACTTTGATTTACGTAGATCTATCTGGTTCATTCCTATGTGCTATGTTATTACCGAAAACCCCCAAAAATGCCCTATACGCAAGACAATAATAATAAATGCCAGTAACTGTCTTCAGTTAGCATTTACTATATGGCTATAACAATAATGATTATAGGAAAAGCGTACAACTAGCACTAAACTCGGCCATGTACGCAACACTACCAGCTGGCGAATCTGTACGGAGGTTTCTCTCATAAAGACTACTGATTTCTCGGGCTTTATAGTGGGATAAGAGAGCAGATGTAACAAAAAAATAGCGATTGTAATACTGTAATACTTGCAAAATTATATACAAGGAAAGGATATGCACAAAACACGGAAAAAAGTTAAATGCTTGATTTGTGGGTTTGTTGGTCCAGTATTGAAGAAGTCTAAAAGACTAAATGGCGGTCTAAACTATATACATATATTTGATAGGATTCATGCTCTGCAAGTGTTTTCAGCAATTCCTAAGTTAAGGTTTCTTACTGGTAATGAAAAGGTGACCGTTTTCTTTGTATATATCTTATAGAAAACTTCCTCTATTTACGGAGATACTCTAGTTGATTGTTACAGTACCACTATTTATAACAATATTTTTTGTTTAACTTAAAATATTGGGTTCATTATTGTTCATTTTGTTCTGAAATAGCAAATACCCAATTATAATCTATCTCTTATACTCACAATATTTATGATTAATAACAACAAAACGCGAATCATATATATATTATTTTATAATATATATTTTATAATATATATAAAATATAATATATATATTTTATATATATATATATATATATAACACACACACACACACACACCCCACACACACACACACACACCACACACACACACACACACAAAACACACACACACACACAAAAATTATATATATATATATATATATATAAAATAAATATTATATTTTATATATATATATATATATATATATAATGGTTAATGGTTAATGGTTAAAAGAAAGATAAAGTGGTAGACATCTAAGGTCATGTAGCACTATAGTTAATGTTAGGGAAGGGGGGTTTGATTTTTTGTGATTAGTTGTCTAAGCGGGGCAAAGAATTGGTGATTTGAAAGGGTTAGAGTGGGGTGTGGTAAGGATTTTAGATTAGATGGAGGATATTATGGTTTGGGGAAAGAGAATAGGTTGTTGAAACAGAAAAGTGTGGGTTTCTGTAAGGATGTCTGATAGGTTGGGAGGTCGGTGAGGGAGGATAGGTGGGGGAAAGCAGAGGTAAGTATGGACGAGACAAAAAGGGGAAATTTGTGGGGAAGAGAAAAAATGAAAATTGGGGATTGGTATTGGGGGATGTGTAAGAAAGGTCTCTTAAAGGCATACAATAATGGGTTATAAGAGGAAAGATATGACAAGGTCAGGTTCTGTGGGAGCGGAAACCGGGAAAATATTCCAATGAAGGATAGTTATACTTTGTGATAAAGATTGTAGTACGTTTTGGAGATTTTGAGGGGAAGCAGCTAGAGGGTGGGATAAGGACCGAGGGGTTTCTGAGATGGAGGGTGTGGGAGTTGGTGTTCTACTAGGAGGGATATTTAGGAGACAGGGTCTGTGGAAGGGGATACTTGTGACATAAGGGATTCACTTGTAGACGGGAGGGAATGGAAGGGATAGAGGGGAGGGTGGGAGGGTTTAAATTTGTGGGCGAGGTTGGGGTCGGGGGGATGGGCTGTTTTGGGGAAAGGGGTTAGGAGGATAGGGTGTAGGGGGATATTGTTAGGAGGAGGATGGATATCAGCAGTTTACTTGAGTGTGAAAGGAGCAGGAGTTGTAAGTTTTGGGAGGTTGAGTGTCAGTTTTTCATTAAATAATCTTGAAATATTTTCACCATTTTTCTTCTGAGGAGTTGGTTGGGGATTTTGGGGATAAAGGATTTCTTGTGAGGGGGGGAAGAGAGGACTGGTGTCTCAAACTAGGGGCAAGGAAGGTGGAGGGTTTGTGTGGTAGGGGAAGGGGGGGTGGAACGTTTGTTCTGTCTGTTACGGGTAGTTGTGAGGAGGGAGAGGGGAAGGTGTTGGGGTTGTAGTGGTGATTGGAGTATCTGTAGTAGAATTGGAGTGTCTGGGTTTAGGATGGTAAAAGAGTTTGACGGGGGAAGGTAGGAGGTAGAAGGGGGGGAGTTAGATGTAGGGGGGGGTGGTTTAGGAGAATTGGTAGAATGAGCAGTATTACTGGAGTAAGGAGTAGAGAGAAACCACGCGACGTGCTTCCTGTCTGGCTTCACGTAGTGTGAGTCCAAGTTTGAATTGAGAGTTGCAAACCTCAGACTCAAACTTGTAGGTGGGACAGCCCCTATAAAATAAAATTATGGGGGCCGCCACATTTGGGCACAGTGCGTGATTGTGCAGAGCAGTTAGATCGGGTATGGCCGGGTTTGGGGCAAAATTTTTGGCACTGATGGGGAGGAGGTTGGTATGGACGTTAAAGGGAAGGTCATGTCTACGGAAGGTAATTTTGGCTATGTTATGGGTTTTTTTCGATGACCTCTGGGGAATGGAGTAGCATTTACTGATGTTGCATCATAGTCTGTGAGACAGGCAAGTAGTCTTCTCCACAGTCTGACCAATCTTTGTCATAGATGGGCAATTTGCGGGGGAGATTGAAACTGTTCCGGTGCAAGTATTGGGGGTTTGGGATGGGGTTTCTGCAAGGATGAGGTTACCATATAGGTCAGTTAGTTTTTTTAAATGCTATAGCTTGGTTTCGGATGTTTACTGTGACAAGACGGAGCGGTCGGGTCGGCTACGGAAAAGACTACCTACTTGTTTTTTGGAGACTTTGTTGGAAGAGAAGGGTGTTTGTCAGAGTAGGGAGCTGTGGGAGGGATCACGAAAAATCGGTCCCATTTGGCTGCGCTAAAAGAGTATTCAAGATTGTTGTTTTGAGATAGGGGTAGTAGAAGGGCGGGGGCGTGACGAAGATGGAGTAGTGTTGAGGGGGTAGTGTTGGAGAGGTGGGCAATAAGGCTGTAAGGTATTAATAGGGGAGGATGGGGTGGTTGATGTTGGAAGTTGTGGGCTAGAGGGTTGAAGTTGAGCATGCTGGGAGAGTGGAATGTTCCTTAAGGGTTGATTGTTGGCTACTGTACTAGTAGGGATTGATGAGGGGGTAGTTTATTGCAGTGTTCGGAGCCGTGGTCAAAATAGAGCCTGGGGTCAGGGAATCGGGTGGGGTTTTCATCATTGGGGCATTTGATAAAGGGGCAAGCCTCATTGCCCCTAATAGTGGGGGTATGTTTTTCATTACTGGCCATGGGAAGCCTGGATTATGTTGGGGATAAAACAGTCCACCCCTCAGGGTCCCCCTTAGGGTTAAGGGCTAGGTAACTAAATCAGGGAATACCGTGCCCATGGCTCCCTCAGGCCGTTCAGGACTGGCACAAAGTCAGCCTTTCCCTCCTTTCAGCACGGCTCTCACACCTTAGGAGGTGGATAGCAGAAGGGTTTGGTGAAGGAAAAGAAACGAAAAGTGGGAAGGAAAATAAAGACCATGCAAAATTAGTTGAAGGGCGAGGGCTGAG